>NW_024038304.1:0-71071 GCF_016077235.1 Cyprinodon tularosa
AATTTTCTAGTTATTTTTATAGCTTATAGTTCTCCTCGCCACCAAAACTTCGGCGCGTAACTAGTCACGCACCATTCATCGGATCGGGCCCAAAGTTGGCACACGCGTCGGGACCAATGGTGCGATGCGTGCTTGTATAAAACTTTCTCATTAGTCCGAAGGTTCGCGAATTATTAGCGAAAACGTCGCAAAAAAAATCCCATAGGAAATGAATGGGGAGAGGAAAAAAAAGCATAAAAAACAGCACTTCACTGTGTCGGCATACATTCATGTAGAAAAACAGTTTAAAGCTCAGTTTGTAGATAAATCCTTCGTCTATTTAAAACTGAAGACGGTATGTTGATAACTGCTACGGTTTTTGTATAATCAGACCTCAAGCGCCACAAAGTTTTAGCAAAATCCACCCTTCTAGAGTGGAGAGACTGAAAAGCTAGAGTGTGAGGCAGCCGTTTTTTTAACCTTCCTCTTGTGTTAGCTTTCTGCTGCCATCTGTAGTGTTAGCGGGTCATTTTGGACCCGAGTATTAAATCAGCCATAAAATACCCTAAAAACAATCTTTCATCATCCAATGTTTTTCTTAACGCTTGTTTAGCTGATTGGGCTCCCTTATCTATTAAAAGATTGGTTTTAATATTTTTTGTGGCCCCCTGGGCCTTTGTTTTAGCAGCATACCCCTCGTTTTCAATGTCTAAAAAGTGGTCAAATTAACCTTAAGAGAAGAAGGCAACAAAATAATCAGTTGTTCTGTTACCTGAGTGCAACTGAGAGATATTAAAACACATTTCATAAATGTTCAACAAAAAAAAAAGATTTTACTTTTAATATTATCAAATATAGTAACATCTATGGTGTTTCGGGTCATTTTGGACCCGTATATATTTACTTCAAAAAAAGGGCAAAAACAAGTCTTTTTTTCCCACACAATAGAACTTGAATACAATATTTATATTTGTGTATATTTACACTTTTGGTGTGTTCTTTGCAGATATATTTGTTGCAGGTGAAGCACACTATGTAGGTTTTTCTGTCCATATTGCTAGGGCAGACCTGACACCTCTTTCTTTTTGAGCGAGGTGGTCTCACTGGCATTGTGGCTGTGGATGGAGTGCTTGAGGCAGGGCTGGCATCAGAGGGGGAAGGTGATGCTGATGCTCTTCTTGTTGCTGTGGATGTGGATGGCATGTTTGGTGACCACTGCAGCTGTCTGACCAAGTCTGCAGTAGCTGGGTCTCGGGGCACCCGTTCCCATTGCTCAATGTGCGGCTTGACAAGGGAATTCACGAGCTCCTCAAGAAACATTCTCCACTTAGTGTTTTGGGTTGAATTCCACCCTTGGTGAATATGGGTCCACAACACAAATGCATTGTATGCAGACACTATTGAGGATTTTGTAAAACACAACCATTGGCCATCTCCTGGTCATTCGCTGGCAATTGTAGGTGGCAGTCAGCTTGTCCAGATTGTCCACTCCTCCTGTCCTTCACCAGCCACATTTCAGCGGGCAGCTCAGGTTTATTTTTTTTTATGGTGCCCACCATGGTGAGTTTCCTCCTGAGAAGTTCTTGTCCAAGGTCATAGCATGTAAAAAAATTGTCACAAGTGATGTTGTGACCCTGCAGTCCAGTAGTCAAATCGAGGACTACCCGTTTTCCTTGGTTTTTACAGGGATGCCGCTTGCAGATTTTCCTATGTAAATCTGTAGGTTCCACTCATAGCTTGTTTTAGCATCACAGGCTGCCCAGATTTTTATGCCATATTTGCCTGGCTTACTGTGCATGTATTGCTGGAACGGGCATTTTCCTCAAAAAGGGAGAAAACGTTCATCCACTGTCACCTCTGGCCCTGGGTTGAACATCAGTGGAAGGAGTTGCACCCATCTCTCCCAAACATCCCTGATGGGAGCAAGCTTGTCAGATTTTGCTCTGGTGTATCGATTGTCAAATCTGAGGACTCTTGAGATCATCTGAAACGTCCAAAGAGACATTGTTGCCGGTTCTCAGAGGCCTGCTCATCTCCATCGCTAAAATCCTGTGTGTCCTCTGCCTCATTTGCAGCAAAGATGTGATCCAAAGCTTTATTTACAGTGAATCTTCTCCTTATTGTTGCATCCTGTGAATTGGCGATGTGTACTCCTCAAGTCACCACCTCTACACTCAAATGGCTTGACAAGCCTGGACATGTCTCCCTTTGTTTGTTTTCGCAAAAAGGCAAAGACAAAAAGGCCCTAAATTAAGCTCAAGTGGTTGGAGGAAGAGCCTGTTGGTTGATTGTGTGTTCATGATTACATTTTAGGCATTTTTTTTATTGTTTTATAATCAAAAATTGTAACCGGGTCACAAATGACCCGAACACCACAAAAGTCATTCTTTTCACCAGAGCACTTTATAATTTAGTAAAAAAATAAAATTTGATTTTACTTTGTTAAAATGGAAGTCCTTGACAAAGTCAAAAAGTTTCAATGCAAAAAACAAATGTATGATGTACTTTTATGCATGCTAAAACTCAAAACGGGTCCGTAGGGACCCTAACACCATAGGAAGGTTAAGACCAAAAAACATTTTAAACTCGCCCTCACGGCCACATATTTATAGCTAGAGTCACCATTTTTGGTCAGTTTGTAGACTGAAATCTCTGGACCCACACAATGTCTTCGGAATTACGGTAGGATTAATACTTTTCCTTAAAAACCCTCCAGACCGACCTAAAGTCGATCAAAATCAGAGCCGTTTTTCATTGGTTTTGGAGCAGCAGTGGGGAGAAAAACGAATGACATTATGTGTTTTCAACTCGTCATAAATATTTTTCTGAAAGACACACATACACCAAAGTTGGCATAGTTGGAGTCGAAGGATGGCTGACGCTCACGGTGAAAGAATTTTTTGAATAACTCATACGGTTTTTGCTCAGCAGTCGTTTGTTCGGAGGACATTTTAAGCACCAGAAAGCTGGGGGAGAGGGACCTGCTGCAGCTAGCCCAATTAAAAGATCAGGTGTGAGAAAACGTTTTTTCTTTTTCTTTCTCTTCCCATTCAGGTTGTAGATGACCTACAGCCATGAAAGTTACTCCAATTGAAGACAAGATATAGCTGTAGCTTAGATAAAAATAATTTTTCAGATATCATTTATGGTTTTTACTCAGCAGTCCTTTGTTCGGAGGGGGGCTTTAGCAGCTTAAAGGTGAGTGAGAGTGTGTTGCTGCAGCTAGCTCAGTTAGAAGCTAAGGACTGAGGACCCGTTTTTCTTATTCTTTCTCTTCCCATTCAGGTTGTAGATGACCTATAGCCATGAAAGTTACTCCAATTGAAGACAAGATATAGCTGTCGCTTAGATAAAAAGAATTTTTCAGATACCTTTTACGGTTTTTACTCAGCAGTCGTTTGTTTGGAGGGGTGCTATAGCAGCTTAAAGGTGACAGAGTGTGGTGCTGCAGTTTAAACAAAGGGAGGAGCAGGTGGGATCAGCCATTTTGTTTGTGCTTCGTTTTGGGTTGTGAAAGACCTACAGACATGAAGGTTACCCCAGTCTGAGACAAAGGATAGATGTTTCTTTCACTGAAAGAATTTTTCTAATACCTTTTACGGTTTTTGCTCAGCAGTCGTTTGTTTGGAGGGGGAGCACCTGGAAGCTAGCTAACAGTTAGCTTCTGCATCAGCCTGCCTGAGGGCAGCTGCTGACATCTTACTGTGAGGAGGCCGTTTTTTTAAGATAAAAGATTTTGTTCTTGCCTCACGGCCACATATTTGGAGCTACAGTCACCATTTTTGGTCAGTTTGTAGACTGAAATCTCTGGACTCACACAGTGTCTTCAGAATTACGGTAGGATTAATACTTTTCCTTAAAAACGCTCCAGACCGACCTAAAGTCGATGAAAATCAGAGCCGTTTTTCATTGGTTTTGGAGCAGAAGAGGGGAGAAAAACGAACACCACTATGTGTTTTCAACTCGTCATAAATATTTTTCTGAATGACACACATACACCAAAGTTGGCATAGTTGGAGTCGAAGGATTGCTGATGCTCACGGTGAAGAAATTCTTTGAATAACTCATACGGTTTTTGCTCAGCAGTCGTTTGTTCGGAGCTGTTCCTCCCATTCAAAAAAGCCTGAGAGCTAAGGAACGATAGTGCTGCGCTTTTCTCTCTGTCACTGACAGGCTCGTTAAGCGTTGTCAAGGTAACCGTGCTTCAAAGAGATTTTACCTCTGCTGTTTTAAACAGCACATATTAATCTAATGGAGGGTGAAAGCACTGATTTAACATTGGGAAATGGATACTATATGACTGATGTCCATGACACTTCCCTTGCCACTCAACACTGATAGACTTTCAAAATAAGACTCCAGGGACCCTACAAAATAAAAGCCTCTATATTTTTTACATATATTTATTGCCCTATATGGCTCAACATTATGACCCAAACACAACCCCATTTTAGAGAATAGACTCTAGGAGACTGTTTAAAACACACCCTAAGGCAAGTTTCAAAATAAAAGCCTCCCATTTCCGCTTCATCTACTGCCCTAATAACATGGAAAAAAGAGTGATTTAACGATTGGAAAGTCATCAACTATCATTGCTGGGTCTGAACATTTTCTCTAAACACAACTCTGTTGGACTTTCAAAATAAGACTCCAGGGACCCTACAAAATAAAAGCCTCTAGATTATACTAATGCAATAATTGATGCAAATGGCTCAACATTATGACCCAAACTCTTCCAGGTTGTTTTTATTAGACTCTAGTGACCTTTTCAAAACACACCCCAGAGCAAATTTCACAATAAAAGTCTCCCATTTACTCTGTAATACAGCAGCTATTCACCTAATAACATGGAAAACCAGTGATTTAACATTTGGAAATGGATTCTATATCACTGCTGGGCATGACCCATCTTTTGATGCACATCCATGATAGACTTTCAAAATAACACTACAGGGACTCTACAGAATAAAAGCCTCTTCCTTATACACACTCATACATTCTGGCATATTGCTCATAGCCATTTGTAATTTCATCACTGCAATGGCTCTGAGCATGCGGGCGGAGCCCGCCATTGGTGATTTCATCACTGCAATGGCTCTTAGAAGGCGGGCGAAGCCCGCCAATGGTGATTTCATCACTGCAATGGCTCTTAGCAGGCGGGCGGAGCCCGCCATTGGTGATTTTTTTCATCGCTGCAAGGGCTCCTAGCAGGCGGGCGGAGCCCGCCAACTGCGCTTTACCCACTGCGGTTCAATATGGACAAACCATATTACCCTTGTGCATCATACGCTGTGCACGTCTATTTCCCAGATTTCAGCACAAGTGGCACACAGCTCTCTTTGCCCATGACCTAGCCCTCTTTCCTTCCCTCAGCAGCCCTCAAAGGCGTAAGCAGTTGGTCTGGGGAGCCCCGACGTCACTTGCCAGGGCCGTATTGGCCCAGTTACCCAGACGGGCAGTAGGTGGCCCCCCTCAAAATTTCTTTAGAAATTTTCTAGTTTCCTAAAGTTATGCCAATTCTTAAAATCTCAACTAACAATTTCACTCTCAGCTCCTTATTCAATACCAGATTGTTCAACATTTCAGTCACTATCTTTAGGATAGTCACTTTTTTCTTTAACCAAATAAGCTTCCAGTTTCTCCATACATTTTTTCCTGCTGTTTCTGCTAATTTATTAGATGTCAGCCTTTTTTATATTGTCATTTTATATTATACTGTTATATTGGCCATATTCCTCAATCTTTAAGAACAGGCATTAAGCGTTGTCTGTTTCTTACTAATTCATGACATTTCAGCCATGTTTCTGTTTGTGATTTAAGCTTGATTAAGAATATCCATTTTCTGCAATTTCATTACATTTCAGCCATTTTTGCTTCAGTTTCTCTTTCCTGCAATCCCTCTGCTTACAGTTCAATGTACAAAGTTCCCAGTGCATTTTTTGTAAGAAATGCAACTTTTCCAGTATAATTTTTATTAAAACATATTTGCCATTTTTCAGCTGATTTATTGATTTATTTAAATTTCAAATGTACATTACTTTAGCCTTCTAAAGGATATCAAACTCAGTAAAATCAAACTATGAAATCATGCATACATCTTTCTTAGTCTTAGTCTTAGGAATTTAAATAAGAAGAATAATTTAAGCTGAAGGAAATTTTATATCAGTTTTCAAAGTAAATTTTTTCATGACATTTGGAAGCAATTTTTGGTTGATGACACTGAAATGATTTAGTCTCATTCTGTTTCTAAAACCAAGCTGAGCAACGTCCCTTTATGTAAGCTGAGCTCCGCTGTCACATCTGTTTTATTTCTGCCATCTGGTTTTATCCTCTCATAGACTGTGGCGAATTGTCATTTTAAGAGCTGTTTAACATTACAGGGCAAAGTCTGACATATTGCACAGCTCAAAAGGGATATATATTTGATTTCCTTTGTAAGTTTTCAGTTGTTCGTTCTACTAGGAGTTTCACATTGATAATGAGGCCATTGCTTTTTTTAAATTTTTATTTTTGTAACTAAAAATGTTTCTACTTTATTGAGAGCACTATCATTTCAAAATTTTGCAATAATGAATGCCTCTGTTAGCATATGGATTAAACACTTTTTTTTATTAGTTCAGTTCAGTTCAGTGAATTTATATAACACCAGTTCACAACACATGTTATGTAACTTTACAGTTCACCAGATCATACAGTCAAACTTGTTCAAAGTTTTCTATATAAGGAAAACCAGTTGATTGCATCGACTCATTGACTCGAAGGCAATCCCTCACACTAAGCATGCATGTAGCGACAGTGGAGAGGAAAAACTCCTTTTAACAGGAAGAAACCTCCAGCAGAACCAGGCTCAGTGTGAGCAGCCATCTGCCGAGGCAGACTGGGGTACAAGGAGACAGAAGCAGAGATACAGAAAAGCTGCTGTAAATGACGGCCCCATCCAGGAAACACACAGCCAGGCAGACAAACTCAGAGCCAGCTCCCATGTGAGAGGATGAAGACAGCACATAGAACCAGTCACAGTCAGAGAAACAGGACTATACTGAAAAACAGGTCGGTCTCCAACATCTATAAACAATTAGTTGATTAATATTTTCATATGTCAATTAGTATCAATTAATTTTAGTATATCAACTAATTTATATCAACTTATTTAAAGCCTTTTAACAATAGTTTATAGGCTATAATTTGATTTATGAATAATCCAGATTCTAATGGTAATGATAGAATGGTTAATGAAGATTTAATGTTGGTGTTTTCTTTATATATGTTTTGAAAAGAGGGACCACTTAACATCAGTCTGTCAAACACAGACAAAATGTCTGATCACTGGGGTTGACAACCTAGATTTACAACTTTAGAAGTTACATCAAGAAATGGAGCATCTATGACATGTATGAGCTATCTTCAACATTTGGGCCTATTTTATTCTTCCCATCATGTATTGCTATAAAATTAGTATATAAATAAAGATTCGCAATTGACCATGCGATTCACACATCACACATTGTTTGCAGTAGAATGATATTAAGCTTGCAGAAATCTAAACACATTGACCAGATTTAGAGCATTTTTACATGATGGGTAATGGTATTGAAATCTTTCAGCAGTCCACATGATGTTGGTATGTGCTCTGTTGGTCAGAGCACAGCTAGTCTTTAACAATGTCTTAATCTACAACTTCTAATTGCTTTGTAGTTTGAATGCTGTTGTGCTGAACGATAAAACCCTCCGTATAAAAACAACTGGACCAATTAAACAATTTTTTACATCAGTGCCCTCTTGTGGTGGTACTCTTGAAGCCAGGAACTAACACTAGTCAGTACACTTGACACATTGATGACCTCAAATATATATATATATATATATATATATATATATATATATATATATATATATATATATATATATATATATATATATATATATAATTTATTTATTTATTCATTAATTTATTTTTTTTCAAAATGTTCCTTTCTAATTGTGAAGTAAAAATTATCCAAATATAATTTTCTTTAGGGATGCGATTTACAAAGCACTAAACAGTTACTGTAAATACTATTTTGCTCTTTTTTCAATGGAAGAGAAAATCTTTTGTTCCATGTTTCACAGCTGACTGATCTCTTTGCCAATGTTGCATGATCATACACTATTCTTTGGCCTGTCATTAACTGTCATTAACATTTCCTTAAAAAAAATAGATTAAAAAACACATCTAAAGTAAACTATAGACACTCAAATGTCTCTCTCGCTCTCTCTCTCTCTCTCTCTCTCTCTCTCTCTCTCTATATATATATATATATATATATATATATATATATATATATATATATATATATATATATACATACATATAAATTAAAGTATTAAAAAGTATTAAAAAATTAAAAAACGATCTACTCTTTTAGTTCTAAATTCAGTAGCTTTCGAAATTCAGCAGTATCCAATGTTATTTTTAGATTTTTATCAATGTAAAAAAAAGTAAAACAGAATTCTATCTTATATTTTATCCGTTTTTTTTCAGCACCAAATTAACTATCAAGTACTTTAAAAGAAAAATGACAAGGCTTTCCATAAGTGTGCATTCTGTTTGATTGCAACTTCAATGGAAAATACGGTGAAAGCTTTTCTCCTTTATAAATGCTGTAATCCCTCTCATAATCCCCAATTGAATTGCCTTGCAAAATCTACGTGCAATGGACTGATATTTGGTTCTTATTTTGGCCTCAAACTGACAGCCTTTCATAATTCACTTCTGTAAGATGGTATGGTACTGGACAGTGGAATAAATATAAATGCACCCATGGAATTGATTCATGGTTAATGGTGTTTTTCCAAGGATATTCTGTGTAAACAGTAAACACAGAGTGAACACAGTATTGGAGTGAAAATGTGTAAGTGACCCATTTTCCTCACCAAGTCTCATACTTCAAGAAAATAACTAGATAAATGCATTTTATCCAATTTTATGTGCATTATATCTAAATATGTTTTTTTAAGGCAAAAATACTTATTCCATTGGCAGATCATCTTATTTACCTCCTCTGATTGATTCAAATCCGACTCAGAATTACACTTATTTGAGAATGTATGTATTTATATTTAGATCAATACATGGTTACAGATGAAATCACAGGAGGAGCAAATAGAAACTTAGGCTTTCACTCTTTTGCTTTTCCTCTTTTAATGAATTGTGTATTCTGACAAACCAGATGTGATAACAGCAGCTATGTGCATTTCCTCCTGCGCTGCCTAGATTATTTCGGTTTGGCTGTGGACTCTGAAGTTTTTGCTTTTGGTCTGGAACAGTAGAAGCAGGAGTGGGATAAGGACTTTCACTGAAGTTTACTGAAATCTCACATCCTCAGAAATGGGATTAGATAGATATGATGGACTTTCTTTATTTCATGTGTGATTGAATTTCTCTAGATAGCATGTTTTCTTCATACTTCTTTCTCTTAATCGTCATTCTCCGCTTATCTGGGGTGGGGTTCTAGTGCAAACATGCTCAGCGGAAACTCCCAGACCTGCCTCTCCCCTGACTCCTCCTTCATCAACGCAGGAAGAAGCTGAGGTGTTCCTACACCATCAGAAATTCATAGCCAGAAGGCCGGTGGAACTTTTCCTCAGAGAAGCGTCACCTCAGCTAAATCCTCCCGATCTGGAGGAGAAGCACCTGGACTCTCTATTTTAATAGATATTTTAGCCTACTTCATGCAGTCAAACAGGTGCTGTCAAGGATTTATTGTTTCTACATATGTAAGAGTAATCTGGCTTAACTGTTTTAATTTTATCATGATTTCATAGAACTACACTGCTTTCCTTTAATACATGTAAGCATTTGACAACTCATTCATATGAATAACAAAAAATTAGAGATAGATTCAAACTTAGACAACTTTTATTGTCATTTTGTATACACAAATTTCGTTTTGTGCAGCTTTCAGACAGAATGAAACAAAATGAACATGAGACAGCTCTTATTTGGGAAAAGACTATATAATAGCTAACTCTTCATTGTTGGAACTCATACGATAACCGTCGCTTTTACCTCTGACAGAAATGAACTTTTTGTTAACTTTTCATTTGCTCATAGGATTTTTACTGGCAGCAATAAGCTGAACCATCTTCTGAAGGTTCCAGTTTGTTACCTTTGAATATTTTTACGTACAGAAATGTCTGCCCTGCTGCATGATTAGACCCGTGGATGAACAATGCTGTGAGGCCCCACTGAGACTTTTCTTCTCTGTTACCGTGGCGGGAGAACCATTTGAAGTATGGGGGATTATACATCACCATGTCCGCTCTAAAAAAAGTTCTACCTCTTTGTTGTGTTAAAGGTCGCTTTGAATTTGATTTTGAAAGTTTAAGACTGTCATCACCTTTTAAGCACAGAAATTAAAACAGTGATATTTTTAGTATCAGTTCACAAAAAAACAACAAAAAGACAAAGAGAATGAAGCAGCTATGCAACAATAAGGTGACAAAGTAGAAGGGCTGGTCACCTATGTAAGCTGAGCTTTGTTACTGAGAAGGATTCTTTTCATTTTTTGTGCTTGGCTTCTTTTCTTTCCCTGTACAGGCACAAAACCAGAAATCTGTGAGACAAAATATATGTTTTTTTCTTATTCCCTGTAATCTGACTCTTCAAAGTTTGACTTCAAAATATTCACAGAGGTGTCAAGCACCCAAACAAGAGGCAAACACGTTTAGTACTTTTATCTCATTCTCACAGATCCAGCAAGAAACGACACATTCGCTTGTCACTGTTTCCACATCACCCAACATGCTGCGTAGCAAAAGTGCCGCTGGAGTACAATTATAAAAAGTTCTCCCCATGGATCATATTGCAGATCTGATTCCAGATATATCAAGGAAAACATAATGTAGTCAAAAAAACAAAAAACAAACTTGAATCTAGAGAAATTCATATAATATAAGAAACTAAGTTATTTATATTTTCCAGTGTGGAGAGGGTTACAGAGCCATTTCCCAGGCTTTGCATTTCCATTACCAGCTTGATCATCATGCTCACAGCAGGCTGATGGCTATCTCCATATCTATGGGAAAAAGGTGGGGTACGCCCTGGACAGGTCGCCAGTCCATTGCAGGCCAACATATAGACATAAAAGCAGAAAACTATTTAGAGATGTCAATTCACCTACACAGAGGAAACCCACTCATGCATGTGGAGAACATGCCAACTCCACTCAGATAGACCCTTGGTCAGGAATCCAATCCAGGACTGTTTTGACACGAGGCATCATTGCTACAAAATGAGGCACCATGCAGCCCTCTTTGTTATTTCCATGTCTGAATAAATCCACTGATCTTCCGCCGCGTATTTATTGCATTTTTGTTTTGTGTCTTTACGACTTATTTTCCTGAAGCCTTTTTACACTAAAAACAACATCTAAGGATGAACCATGTCACTATGAAATATATGTTGCTTTCAACCTATGTTTTTGACCTTTAAACACACAGGCCGTTTCCTGCACCTCTCATAGGGTGGTACTGATAACTTCTCTTTTGGTTATACCTTCATTTCAACAATAGAAAAGGTCTGTTGGTCTGCTTTTTTACCTATTGTATAAAACTTTCTGTTAGTCTTGTTCAAGGCTGAACTTGGTTGCCTTGTCTGACCTGCATAATTTCTTCTATTTCCTTTTTGATTATAGTAAAATGGAGGCTTCAAAATTGATTTTAGACCTTTGTTAAATTGTTACTGGGCTCATAAACTGCTATAATGATCTTTAATAGCACATAGTTCACTCTCACTTCAACAATCATGTCCACCAAACGTAATATCTGGGATTTAAACAGGGTGAACCTACTCCGAAAGGTTGCCTGATTGTGCACACCTTATCTGATGCAACTGTGTGTGAATAAAGCCTTATGGGAATTAATGTGGGTTTGCTTTAAGTGATTCCTAACATGAAACAATATTTCTTAAATAGCTTTTCTTTACAGTTTATCATATTGCATCTTTTCCCAGTATTTGTTAAAGTTTTATTAAACATCCAAATGCTCAAATATGTTAAAATCCAATGAGGTTTTCTTGATATTTTCATCACTATATTAAGAGTCAATGACTAAACTTAATTCTATGACAGGCTGGTGCTTTCCTCAAACAATCAAAAAGCAATAGGTTAAATATTCGTGCTGGAGCAAAGCTGGCAAAAGCATAAAGACAGAAAACTGGAAGATTAAACTTTTCATTTGCAAATTTTTCAAAGATTGGTGGAGCCACTTCATCTTTTTGATTTATCTTTAATTGTACCTGATTGATATTCCCGATTAAGCTAATATGTCCAACAGATTTTAGCGTTGGTGTTTAGGAAAACATCACTGTACAATTTTTTCTGCCATCGATGTGGAGAAAATAAAGCAAAACAATAAAAGCAAAAATGCATGAAAAGAAACAACTTTCTTTTGATGTATGTAACTGTTTTTGTGAAAGCTTTCCACCACTTTAATCTTCCTGCACACCAGGTTATAAATGTACAGCTTTTTTTTTTTTTTGTCTTGTTGTCTTCATTCAATCACGTAAAAATCTCTCCACTTTATTTCTGAGGATGCCACTTGCCCTTGTTATTTAACAGCAGGGTGTGTTTTAAGTGAAAAGACTGTAAACACATGGTGGTTCATCTGTGTATATGTTGTGTGGGTCTTATTAGTTCTACTGTCAAATCTTGAGCCAAGCCACAATACCACTGCTGGACATATGCTTCCTGTTTTATAAGCTGAATGTCAAAGAAATGCTTCTGACCTCTTTTTTTTTTTTTACCCTGCGACCTGAATTCAGTAAAAGGTGAGAGCAAAAACCTGAGTGGAATAGCTGATCAGCGGAACAAAGCCAGATTCTGGTATGTAGAGCGTGGCTGGCTTGTCTGAGTGTTAAAAACAAACTTAAAGACGGAATAATTTATGAATGTTACATGTTCATTTTTCAAACATTTCTAAGATTCCCTTCATTCTGGCTCTGTAGTAGCTGAGCTTTGCAGACCCATCCTCTAAACCAGCAGCGGATAAACAGCAAATGTTTGGGGCTTTCGTCAGAGTCAGTGAATGCTCCATTAATTGATGAAAACCCAAAAGGAGTGAAAGGACCTATGAAAGTACATGTATTTACTGCATGGGAAAGAATGATTTTAATAGAGGGATAGTGATCCTGCAAAACCAAGTAAAGGAAATAAATGCCATTTTAATGGACAATCCACCCCCTCTTCCTTTTTTACAAGACCTGTGCGCCAGAAGACCATCCGTTCATCATCTGTAGATCCACAGCTGCCAATAAATCTCAGAAAAGCCCTTCTCTGCTGTCTGACATGCGGGCAGCACACAAAGAGAGATGTTTTACTGTAAAACCACAAGCGTGTAAAAGATTCTGCTGTCTCTCCCCTGGGGGGAAAAGGCAGGAACAACGCTGTGTCTTTTCTCTGTGGGCTGTAAAAGGACATCTTTACAGCATGCGGAGGTTCAGTTTTGGAGGTGATAAATCGGATTGTGCTGTGGCCCTTGAACTTCCACATTTGGTGACAATACAAATTAAAATTTAACCACAGGGAAAGGGTTTCTTGGACCAGTATCTAAGTTTTACTGTAGAAGCTCACATTTACTTTGGTCTGGCCTTAAATCTAAACACTTCCATTGTAGTTCTGTCTGTATGTTTAAAGTCCTATCTAGGCTGAAGGTTAACCTCATCCAGAGGTAATGCAGGCTTTACCACAGGGGGGCTCAGTGTCCTGCGTGTTTTAGATCCAGTCATCCTTGATGCAACTAAATTAGATGACTACAATATTTAAGTAAGTATAAATATGCAAAATACTGCTGCAATGACTTAAAAATGAATAAAATAAATTTATTGTTTTGTGTAGTTCTGATAGGGAAAATATGTCATGATGCGTGGTTGGTTTGCTAGCCCAAGGATGCAGAACTCCACAGACTCAGAGACAGGATCAAAGTTCAATATTTATTGGTGACTCAGCACAGGGTTTGCCCTGGAAGGCAGAGGAGACAGAGCACAGGTTTAACTCAAGGGGAAAATAAACAAACTGAAACTCACAGGCTTGAAGACTCAGATAAGCAGGATTAAACAGGCAAGACACTCTGGTGGCTTCCATGACAAGGACAAGGACAATGACCCACGATCCGGCTCAGAGTGAAGCTTTCAAACAGTTTATATAGTGAGAGGTTAATCAGCAGAGCTGATTGGAATCAGCTGAGTGCTGAGAACCAGCTCCCAGAAGGAACCACAGAATGGGATCCACACCGCCCTCTGGAGGGCAAACCTTGGATCCCAACAGTACCCCCCCCTCAAGGGCGGATACCAGACGCCCAAAAACAAAAAAACAGAAACCAAAACAACCCACCTAGGGCGAACAGGGGGGGAAATAGGCACGGAGGGCCAGGCACAAAAAACAGATCAGGAACCAGAACTCAAAACAACCCACCTAGGGTGGGCGAGGACAGAGAAAGTCTCAGGTGACCGGCCGAGAGGCCGGTAGCAGGGCTAAATCTCAGGTGGCCTGCCGTGGGACCGGCAGCAGGATAGAGTCTCGGGTGGCCGGCCGTGGGGCCGGGGACAAGGCAGAATCTCAGGTGGCCGGCCGTGTGACCGGCAGCAGGACAGAGTCTCAGGTGGCCGGCCGCGTGACCGGCAGCAGGACAGAGTCTCAGGTGGCCGGCCGTGTGACCGGCAGCAGGACAGAGTCTCAGGTGGCCGGCCGTGTGGCCGGCGTCTCAAAAGCTGCAGGGGCCATGGAGGAGGGCGCCTTCTCTGCTGCTGTAGGAAGCTCCGAGTTGGACGCCGTCTCTGCCTCTGCGGGGAGCAACGAGGAGAACACCGTCTCAGCTGCTGCGGGGAGCGTCGAGGTGAACGCCGACTCAGCTGCTGCGGGGAGCGTCGAGGAGGACGCCGTCTCTGCTTCTGCGGGGAGCAACGAGGAGAACACCGTCTCAGCTGCTGCGGGGAGCGTCGAGGTGAACGCCGACTCAGCTGCTGCGGGGAGTGTCGAGGAGGACGCCGTCTCTGCTTCTGGGACACAGCAACAGGCTCTGCAGCAACCGACGACTGTGGCTCAGGGGAAAGCGTCGACTGCAGCCCAGGAGGAGGCTCAGAGGAAAGCGTCGACTGCAGCTCAGGAGGAGGCTCAGAGGAAACCGTCGACTGCAGCTCCACCCCTGGAGCAGGGGAGACAACCGACTGTGGCTCCACAGGAACACAAGAGGCTGCAGATTGCGGCTCCGGATCAGGAACAGAAGAGGCCGCCCATTGCGGCTTCACATCAGGAACAGGAGAGCCCGCCGATTGCGGCTCCCGGTCAGGAACAGAAAAAGCCGCCCATTGCAGCTCCGCATCAGGAGCTGGGGAAACCACCGATTGTGGCTCCACAGGGTCACAGGAGGCTGTCGACTGCGGCTCCGGAGGAGGCTCAGAGGAAGCACCGGAAACCACCGACTGTGGATCCGAATCTGGAGCCTAGAAGCCCGTCGATTCCGCTTCAGCAGGAAGCACCGGGAGAAACTCTGTCTCCGCTTCCGCTATAGAAACTGAGGAGGCCGTGGACTGCGGCTCAACGTCTGGGGCAGAGGAGTTTACCGGCTGTGGCTCCGCTGGAACGCCGAAGGCCGTTCCCAGCGGTTCCACCTCAGGAACAGGGGTCCTTGGACGGCCCCAGATCTCCCGACTTCTGCGTTCCCAGTCCTCTTCTCGTTGACGCCGCTTCATCTCTCATTGGCGCTCCAACTCCTCATTACGTCGACGCCGCTCCATCTCCATCTCCTCTACACGTCGACGCCACTCCTCTACACGTCGACGCCACTCCTCTTCTTGTCGACGCCGCTCCTGCTTCAACCCATAATCCAAAATACGTTGGCACAACCTCTCCCTCACGACCTGCTCTGAGGTCTCTGGACGGCACGGGGCCAGCTCAGGGGCAAAAGCAGCCACTAATTCATCATAGTGGCGTCGCAGCGCCTCCCACCCGGGAGGGAGTGGACGGCGCTGAGCGGGCCTCACCAGGTGAGCGAGGCTGGAGTCTGCTGGGCTAGACTGTTGGCCGGATCGTTCTGTCATGATGCGTGGTTGGTTTGCTAGCCCAAGGATGCAGAACTCCACAGACTCAGAGACAGGATCAAAGTTCAATATTTATTGGTGACTCAGCACAGGGTTTGCCCTGGAAGGCAGAGGAGACAGAGCACAGGTTTAACTCAAGGGGAAAATAAACAAACTGAAACTCACAGGCTTGAAGACTCAGATAAGCAGGATTAAACAGGCAAGAGACTCTGGTGGCTTCCATGACAAGGACAAGGACAATGACCCACGATCCGGCTCAGAGTGAAGCTTTCAAACAGTTTATATAGTGAGAGGTTAATCAGCAGAGCTGATTGGAATCAGCTGAGTGCTGAGAACCAGCTCCCAGAAGGAACCACAGAATGGGATCCACACCGCCCTCTGGAGGGCAAACCTTGGATCCCAACAAAATATACAGCTAAGAGTTACATGATTGTTGCCCCAAGAACTGGAATTTAGGACCAAAGGTTTCCTTGTCTTTCTACATTTCAATTTCAGTTCAGTTTATTTATATAGCGCCAATTCACAACACATGTCATCCCAAGCACTTTACAGAGACAATTCAACCTGATCATAAAGTTAAACTGATTCAGAGTTTTCTAAGGAAAACCAGCTGATTGCATCGACTCATTGTCTCAAATGCTTGTAGCAACAGTGGAGAGGAAAAACTCCCTTTTAACAGGAAGAAACCTCCAGCTCAACCAGGCTCAGTGTGAGTGGCCATCTGCCGAGGCCGACCGGGGTCCAAGGAGACAGAAGCAGAGATACAAAAGGCAACTGTCAAACAGCTCTACAGGCGATCCTGTCCAGGAAACACACAGCCACGCAGACGAGCAACCATGTCAGAGGATGAAGAGAGCGCATCCAGCCAGTTAGTCAGAGAAACAGGACTACACTGAAAAAAGAGGCAGATCTCCAACATCAGTGCAGCTGGTATTTCTCTCCAGGATGGCATCACAGCCAGACAGGAAAAGAACAAATGAAGCCACTATGATGAGAAAAAGCAAAGAGAAAATAAAGTTAGATATTACCGTAAACAAACAAATTCTGCAGAATGTGAGAAAAGAGATAGAATGAAGCAGGATGATGAAAAAGGCTCTATATGTCTTCCATCATAAAACATAAAAATGACTCCCCAAAGCATGCTGCTGTGTCTTTACAAAGTTTTTACAACTAAAATTAGATTTTCGAACAGGTTTACCCATCTTAATTTTGGATCTACTAATCTAATCTACTAGTCTAATGACTGCTTCTGCACCTCTTTGCTTGTGATTAGCCTTGGTGTTGACCATTATCCAGTTAACAATTTTTCTCTAATCCCTAAATTCTTCACTGAACAGCCAAATTTACACACCAGTTAAGTCAGTCTTTACCAAGTAATTAAATTCTGTTAACAAGTATGCACTTTGTCTTTTAGCGTGTAGAATCTTAGAAATGATACAGAGGAGAGAATTAAAAGAGTTGAGATCTCCTTTCTCTTTCATTAGTCACAGGATTTGCTATACTAAAACCACAGTGAGATTAAAATGAAATCAGAAAGAGAAGTGATGGAAGAGGATGTGGAAACAATGTTTTAGGACCAGAGACTAACCCTGAAAAACTCCCGTCTGAGAAGAAAAAAGGGAAGGAGCAAGGCGGGGAAGCAGAGGTCAGGGTGGAGGGAGTGTGTGCTGACTAAGCTGTTCGAAAGGTCTTGTTATGAACTCACTGTTAACCTCTGCATCCTGTAGGGAGGAGGGCCAGGGCCTGAGAATCATGTTGCAATGCAGAGAGCGGCTCTTATTCAGCCATAACTCACCGGAGGACAGCTAAATGTCATCACCTTCACATAGCTTCTGGGGGAATGGTCCTCCCAACCTTTTAGACCACTATTACTCCCTCGCTAATTATTTTTAACTCCATAACTCTCCTCGTCTGGGTCCATGTTTACTGGGTTGCAGGGGTCTAGAAGTGTTGATTCAAACAAGCCAAGTAGTTGCTATCAAAATTATCTTTTGCTCCATCTGTAATATAAAGCAGCCTTCCATACAGTATGTGGTCTTTTTTCTTATTAGAATGACAAAACCAATCATATTTTTCCTTTATTTCCTCTGAAAGACCAACACAAAGTAATGCATCATTAAAAACATAAAACTGAGTAAATCTGTACACTGGATTTTAACTGAAGTTGTTATTACAGCTGCAAGTCTTTGGAGACATAGTTCTAACATTTTGCAAAACATCTCAACCTTAAGCTAGATGGTGGTTTTCTGAGAAAATTAAAGTTTTAAATATTTCTACAAATCTAAATTTTTTTTTTGTCTAAACTTCGACTAGGGGCCATTCTTAAAAAATAACATGCTTTATGTAAACCATTTAATTGAAGGTTTTGCTTTACGTTTCTGTCTTTTTTTTTAAAGAAAATCTCACCATGATGCTGCTTGCACCATGTTTCTCCATTGGGATGTTGTTGTTTTTTTCCAGGTGTTTTTAACCTTTCCAAATTTTGTGCTGCAGAAAAATTTGATTTGATCCTATCTGACCAGTTTTAATGACCGGAGGAGTCTGTTTATTAATCAGGCATATTCTCATAGGAGTTAATAAAAAGGCTGTTGAATACAAATGTGTGTCACACTTTTCAGATTTTCACTTAACATATTTTTAAACCTACTTATTATTCTCCCACCATTTTATGATTAACATTTTACAGTGTCAGTCTATAACATTAAACTTCAATGAAATACATTGAACTGTGTAAATGCAGTGAGATAAAATGTCAAAGATTTCAATAAGTGCAAAAGCAACGGCAAAGGGGTTTAGTTAATGCTGCAGCTTCAAGCAGAAAGTTTCCTTCCTCTAACTACACACTTGCTTTAGTTTTGCACCATGGGACCCATTGCATTACACATATTTTATAAACAAAACGGATAAGATATTTTTGGCAGCTTAATGTGAGAGTATTCGGTGCGTGAATGCAGGATTTTCAGAAGTCATCTTGTGAAGAGGCGGACATTGTCACAATATCAGCCTGCAGCAGATGGTGGAGTAGACATCTGCTACCAAGGAACCGGGAAATGTGTGTCATATTTCCAACTTCAAAAGCACCTCTTCAGTGTAATCATGCTTGGCTGGCCCAAAGTGACAACTCTCAGAAGGCAGGTGCAGCATTTTCAGCTTGCAAGGTGAACATCAGCTTTATTTGGTGCAGGTGGAAGCAGTCATTTGTCTGTGCCACAGGTGCACCATTGTGAAACAAGAAGGGGAGATGCAGTCCAAAGTTTGGTCTTTAGTTCTTGTTCAGACTCAGTGATTAAAACTCAGGGGCTTCAATTAGGCTACTTATATACTTAAAAGAAACTTGTGGTCTTAGAATATAAATGTCACATCCAAAAAATTCTTTATTGGCTCAGATTTCAGGTTTTCATTCTTTGAGTCACACTGTAGATCTAACAGATGGTTGTAAATAGAGTTGAGATACTTAGTTTACTTCTAATAATATTAACAAAGACTTGGCAAAATTAGTACAAAACTGCTCACATTACAGTCATGAAACAATGTTGCAAAAATTAAGCACTGGATTTATAAAAGCTCAGAGTCCTTCACTCCTTCACCCTGTTTTAGAAAAGAAAAACTCTTCCCAAATATTTTGGAAATAGTATGTATGATTATGGCTTTTCACACGGAAACATTAGTGACTTCACACAAGCTCCTAATCAACTTCACCGGCATCTGACTGATTCTAATTATTCAACTCTCAAACTCAATAAGATTTTTTGGCAACTGTTGGGTTTCTGCAAAAAAACAACAATATAAATAACAGAAAAACTATTAAAGCCTCTGAACAGAATTACTTATAAGTACATAAGTACATCTCTGGAGTGCAAGTGCAATAGACTACGTCGCCTACTATGTTGTCTTCCCTTAGCTCTCTAATGTGCAGATATTTTTATATTTAAGGGAAATACATCCCAGAACGGTACAACTTTTTCCTTTTTTATAATTTTTTTGTTCTATGTTAGGATAATTATCATTGATCATTAATGTGTGAGTTTATTATACCCTAAATTTCCCGCCTGTTGTGTGTCAGGAATAATGTGTTCCCCAGTAATTTATCTAATCAGGACAGCTCCTCTGACCGAATATACAGTTATAATCTTCATTTTTTACATGGCAAAGAGCTGGGAATGGAATGAGAGCGGTGTCCTTCAGCTAAGAACAAAGTGTAATATTTGGATAAGGCTGGACCCATGGATATCCCGTCATCTGCAAACGTCTATGATGTTATGATGTGGCATACTGGAGTTGTATAAAAGGCTTCTCTAACTGTGAATCGTGGCCACTTGATGAAATGTGAGCGAGGTTGGTAAGCAGCTGCCCTTTTTAACCCAAAGCAACTTCTCTGATCTGAGTAAATGTACAATTTTTATCAAAATCTGTTGTCATGTCTCCTGGTTATTTAATGTATATACATTATGAACTGTTCTTTAAAGAGTGTGTCCCGAGTGATCTCTTTTCAGGAAAAAGAACCAGAGATAGAAAGCTTCAAGGTGTAAAGCAGAGCTTTTCTTTAACAACTACTGTACATACACTGTTTTTATATTGTCTGTTGTATTATTGTCTTGAATGGCATCATGCTTTAAATCTTTGTACATTATTTATCCAAAGGGATAAATAATTTTGAGTCTAAGTCTATAAAAGCACAATTTGGCTGATGCAATAACTGAGTTAACTTTGAGATTAAATTGCTTTAAATAAGTTTATTTTTTTTTAGAAAAGGCTCTGCATGATCCTACCCATACAGGTGGAAGCATCGTTTGCAGGTTTATTTGGGCGCACACCCCTACTGTCTGAAAAGCGCACACACAACAACAACAAAAATTTGTGAAACTTCTTTAATAATAAGGATTCTTGATCTGTGGAATTTTGACTAAAAAGTAGGAATTTTGAGGCCTGTGGATTTTTGAGTTGTCTGGTAGAGGAAGAATAATAGACAAGCTGAAAAGCATCAGAACCATATCTGCAGTGAAGAACATGGTTTGGACAGTAATGAACAAGATGGGTTCAATCAAGAATAAAGAAATATGGTAGCAATGTCAGGCTGTCTGTTATGGGGCTGAAGCTTTGGCATCAAAAGTCCAAGGAATTAGAGGACGTCTGAAATGAAAGCTTGATAAAAAAACAAAAAAAACAAACAATCAAAAATCAATCATTAGTGGTAGTGTTGCACAACTGATACGGTTAGCCTTCTGATGACCACCCAGAAAAAAAACACATTATCAGTAAACAGCTAAATCTTGTCAATTCGAGCATCTGTTATCCCTCCCTTATGTCCCAGAGTAACAAATGATGCAACATCCTTTAAAAATCCTTGTCTGTTTTACTTTAGTAAGTTCCTGTCCTCCCCACTGTTTTAATATAGCCTTAAAATAAAATAGAGCCCTAAGCAATTGATAAAAGGAGAATACACATGCACTAACAGGCCCCCCTTCTGACTTGAAACACCCTCGCTAATGCCCACACATCATTACTGCATGCTGCGCTAATTTATTTCATCTCTCATATTCATTGTGCCGCATCCACAGCTCTGCACGCCCACACAAACACACCCAGAAAAGGATCCACACTGTAATCATTCACTGTTATCTTTGATCTGTGTATTACACCTTAGGCAAAAAGGTCTGGCAGCTGAGCTCCCACCCCTGAGCCTTCAGAAGAAGTCTGACTGGGGGGCCCTGCTTAAGCCTGACGCATTCCTCAAACTCTGAGGCTGATAAGAAACATGTTTTAGAAACAAATCTTGAAACTAAATCAAATATGCAAACCAAAAGCTGGAGTTCTTAAAATCTGTGATGCAATTCAGCTCTCAGTCTTAAAATGTCTTGCAGAAATTTATATTTTACATGTTTTTTCCACTGGACAACCTACAGTAAAGTCATGCAAGTTACATTACTTGGGCTAAGGAAGAAAGTAAAAAGCAGAAATATATTCTGAAAAAAATCCATAAAAATGTCTAAGTTGTTATTCTAGAAATATGATTTAAAAATGCAAAAACAATCTTAAAAATAATTGTATTTACCTTCATTTAAGAAGGTCAAAAAGATGATCAGCCAATGGAATGAGTATTTCTATCCTTAAAATAAGATATCTAGATAGTATACACTTGAAATTATACAGTTTTTTATTCCTTTATTTTACTTTATTTTAAATGGTCTTAATCCACATTTCTCAATTCAAGAAAATATGCACTTATTTCAAGAAAAAATTACTTACTTAGATTTAAATTTTTTGTAGTTTAGTGAAGTTAAGGCTCAGTTGTTGGTTCCAAACTCGTTTTTAGTTTGGTATGTGGCAAAAACAACGTAGGGGAAAAAATGGTTTCCCACAATAGAAGAAGAGCTGTTTATCACACTGTCTAAGTAAGGTAATATACAAATACATGTCCCTAGATGAAATCAGATTCTATTCAAAATGGCATTTCTGTAAGCCTCATGTTAAATGCTTAAAAAAATAAACTGAATAGGATGAACTCAGAGATGTTAAACTGAGCTATTAGCATGTAGCATTAATACTAAAAGTGTATTTCTACTAAATAAACTGCTTCATTTTCTGTTTGTAAACAAAAACACACAGTTTTACATAAAAAGATGAAATGTAAGAATTGCTTTAATAAGGTTTACCCAATTTCATTGAATATTTCCTAAACTTATCTAATACCTGTCCATTGTTTCATGCTTTGACCCCCTCCAAGAATTTCTATTTGTTCTGCAACTCTGGTTACTGGGATTTGGTTTCTAAAACTCATCTCTATGCATCAATTGTTCCTTGTTTTTCTCCTCAGGTATACTCTGCTGCACCTTTTGTTTTGTAACCTCTTTTATTTGTACATCACACCACTTCTGTATGCATTCTAAACATATGTATACCCGACCCAGTGATTTCACAGAGTTTTACATCTCATATAAGGAAATATATTTGGTTTGAAAATCGATCTTTTAGCAATTCCATATATACCTTTTCTTATTTTTTTCTTGTGGCCTTTGATTCATGCTGCTGTAATATTCTATTTGAATCCTTAAGGTTAAACCTTGGCTCTATTTTATTTATATTAATTTGAGAGTTCAAATTTAGGGATATCTGAAAGGTTTTCATTGAAGCTTCATGCTTTGGTACACAATCCTGAGCAGATCAGAGCCGATAGATAAAAGAATCAGAATCTATTAAAGTGGCCTAGTCAAAGTAGAGACATACATCCAAATGAGAATCTGTTGCCAGATTTTAAAAGTGTGACATTCAAACTACTGGGTGGCGAAAGGCCAACATTTCATACCACACTGAACACAACATTGTTCCATAGGTATGGCAGCAGGGTTTTTTAGGGATGCTCTCCTGCAGCTGGGATGGCAGCAATTTTTTTTTTTGTTTATTCATTTATTTTTTTGTTTAGTGATGATTGATAGAGCTGAATGGAGGCAGATCCAAAAAAACAAGCCTGTTAAAGACTCGAGACTGGAGTAGAAGTCCACCTTCCAGCAACACAACTTTAAACGGCCACAATTACAATGGAATTGTTAGAACTGCCAAGTCAAAGTCTAGACCTAAATCAAATTGAGAAAATTGCTGTTCACACTTAAGCCTGAGCTACTTTGCAAGGAAAACTGACCAAATGTTATGCAGTAAATTTAGAGCACAGGGTGAGACACACACCAAAACGGCTGGCAACTGTTACTGCCACAAGCATAATTTTCCTTCCACTTCAAAAACCAATTAAAGTTTGTGGTTGTAAAGTGTAAAGTTTCAGGGATATGATTGCTTTTGCACAGAACTGGAATTATTTCAGTGTTTGATAAATGCTAGTGCAACTCCATAAAAGCATTGAAGATTGGTGGCTTGCTGCAATCTATTTTAGGGCCATAGAATTCAGATCTTTGTCCTAAATACCATATGAATAGAATATCATCAGCAGTCATGTATTTACTCCTAATCAGCCCTCTTTAATCTATAATAGATTCTCTTTCAGAAGCTTTTGTTTTGCTTCATTAAAATCTGAGACTAAGATCAGATAAAAGTGTTTCTTCCCCTTCTTTTTCTGCCTCCTGCTCATAGAGTACTTGTTTACTGCACTGCTTCCTTTCTCTCCTTCAAGTGGGAGAGTGGGACTCTTGATCTTTGAGTGCTTTCAGAGTTGGCGCAAAAAAAAAAAAAAAAAATAAAGACTGATTCTGTCAGTTCTGCTCCTCTCTTATTTACATTAGTGTTTTAGAGGTCCTCACTGGCCAGGGAGTACATTTCTCTGCTTTGGGTGAAACATTCATTACTAAAGGCCCCTGGCCTTGAGGCTTTAAAAAATGTTTACACACTTGCTTAAACTTGTCAAAGTTGCCCTGTTTTTATTTCCCCAGCGTCCTTCACTGGCTTCTAAGGACATTGTTGCTTTAGTTTGAGCTTCTAGAGGGCTACAAACTTTTGCTTGATACATAAGAAATTGTGGCTGTTCATTTTGGTGGCAGTATATCTGGGTTCTTGGTGCTGCCTAAAAGATTCTGGCAGGATAGCTTATACTAAAGACCAGTGCACATCGACATACATTTAAGATCAGACATGCACACTTTAACTTTGGAATTGTTGAGCAAAGACAGTCGTCAACTTTTTAGGGTGCTGTTCAAATGCATTTAGAAGCATTTACAAGAGAGCAAGAGGAAAAGAGCATCTGCAGCGGTTCATAGGATTTATTGTATCAGCCCAAATAAAAAACAATCCAGCTGCAGATTATTGGTGTGGTCCACTTAGTGGTCAAGGAAAAATTTGTATTATTTTATTTGTAAACCAAAATGACGCACTAAGTGCAAAGCAGAGAAAACCACCTATGTCTGCTTGGCTACTAATAAATAGATGTTGAAGATGTTTGCTCCTGTAAAATAAAGCTAAAAGTGATTGTGGAGATGCATAAATATCTTTTTTATAATGAATTGTTCAGAAACAGTGATTCCATTCATTGTTAAAATACATTTTTTTTTTATAATCAAACCACAAACCAATGACCATAGAGTTGTTTAAGACAGGTTAAATGTATGTTTCAGTGATTGTCCAGATCTCTAGAAAATCTGTGCATCTCCATCTCCCAGAATAAAAATGTCCATCCTGCATGTTCAGGATTTTGCCACAATCTAAAAAGTTATCTTTAAAGATTTCTCTGCATTTAGCTTCATCCTTTCAGCAAACACCCAGCTTGTTTATAAAACCACTTTGTTTCAATAGGAGTGGCATGGCTCTTATATATGACAATGTGTTGGAAGATGGATGTTTTTTAGGCTTTTTGTATAGTTTAACATTAAATATGAAATGTCAAGAAAAAAAAATTGTTGTGAGAAAAGTGAATAAACATTTAGAAACATCTAGAGTGACATGAAGACCTTATTCAAGGAAATAAGCCCAAACCTTCTTTTATATATATTAACTTCCTGTCAAAGGCAACTTCATATGTGTTGCCTTGCGAACTTTATTGCAAAAAATCAGACAAATTCAGCAGGTTCAGTTTTTTTGTATTTATTTAAGAAATTGAATTTTGACTTATTTTCTCCTTTGGTATTGAAGTTAAATTTTGTCTCTAATGTACTGAGAAGAAAACTCCTGACTCCCATTTTTATCCTTGAAACAAACTCTATGAAACAGCACAGATAGAAATGCTGAAACTTTGAAAACATCTATATACTGATAAGGAGATGAAGGAATATCTTTAAATACAACCAGACAGGAAGTAGAAAAAAAACATATTGGGGAACCCTTCTATTTTTTTTCCATAAAGAGTCTGACTCAGTGGCTTTGAAACTTGTCTAAGCCGTGGGCTGGAGGTGGTTATATATTTACAGTTTAAAGTGAATATATTTGATAGATTCCTTTTGGGTTAAATACAAGAAATAGCCATCCGGGACTCACTTTTGATGGCTTCGAAATCCAATATATGACACAGAGTGTTTTTCTGAATAGCTCCTGTTGCTTGAAATGAGAAAATTTCGTCTGAGGCTCCAGAATAAGCTACTTGAGAAAAAGGGAGCACCCATTTGGACAATCTCAATATAAGGCATTTGAAGTTGAGATCCTAAAATGAGTCTCTAATAGGGGCTGTGACTTCACCTGCCCAAAGTAATGTAAAAGCCCAGGGAAGATGCTATTCAGCCAGCCGGCCTTTGAGATGCTACAATGTGCCTCCAGAAGTTCCTGAAATGGAAACCTGATTGATGTTATGAAAAACCAAGAGTTGCTTCGTGGCTTTCAGTCGTACATTAAAGTTGTGGAAGATGACATCGTGAGCAGACTTTGTCAAGAATTTTCTGTCCTCAATGGAGAAGAAACCACAAATACAGCATATGACAAATTAACGTAATTATGTCAAGCTAGTAAATGGAGCCGACATTTTCTTCGTTTAAAGAAAGCGAGAAGAACCCTCTGTTCTCCTCTTCGGGTTGAAGCTCAAGTTTTAATGGATGTGAGCAGCAGCCAGTAAGAAATGTCACAGAAACTTTTAATTAAGTCTAGCCTGTAATTAAAAAGGAGCGGGTGGAGGGGAAGAGACGCAGAGCGCTGGCAGCTGGAAGGCTGTCTGCCTCTGTGGTGGGGTCACTCTCAGCCCACTTGATTATTGCTCAGACTGAAGCCCACGTTCTGTGTCTCTCAGCTTGTCATTTCCCATTAATCAACATGTACTTTACAGAGAACAAAAGATAAGCGACTCGGTGACACTGAAATTAGCGTTCCTCTTGTTCGCTTGGTCTTATTGCACCTTTTTTGAATCGGCTTGTGATTAAATAAACCTATGTTGCCGGTCTCTCAGTGGTGCTGCTGGTCGGATGTAAGCTTAAACATAAGGCAGCTTTACTGTTTTGCTTTTAATTAACTTATTAGTGGCTAGTGTTATATATGTGAAGGATGTTATTATAATCAGGATACTTAGTATAAGCCTGATAGCTACTGAAGTTCTAGTTATGGCTTTTGTCTGTAAAAATATATATTGTTCTTCACAAGACAGATACAACATAGTATACAGTAGCTTAAAACATCTAAAAGAAAAGTAGCAGAATGAAACAGATCTTATATTTTCTGCTCATATAATGCAAATAAACTAATAATGGCTTTATTGCCACAAGTAATTGTTAGATCACACACATAATCTATTCACTTACTTGTACCATCATCAATTCCTATCCATTGTTCAAAAATAAAGGACAGAAGAAAAAAAAGAAAGAACGAAAGAAAGCAAGAAAGAACGAAAGAGACCAAGAAAGAAAGAACACAAGAAGAACAGAGTAAAAGGAAAAAGAAATCATACAGGAAAAGAAAGGAGGGAGGGATTTAAAAACAAAGGAAGGAAGGAAATGAGAGCATAGAAAGGGAAAGGGAGAAAGGGGTAGAATTGAACAGAATTGTAGACCATACCACGATTGCTTCAGTACATAATACTTAACCAAGTCTGGTACCATCTACAATTCTATTCCACCCATTTTCAGAGTATTTCAGACTGTGAAGGAGCCCTTCTCAATCCCACAGTCTTTTGGTATTCCTGGGCATTTGGGGGAAGGGAATTATACCAAAGAAAACAGCATCCTACACTGATTTAAAGTTATTTTCTTGCCCCTCACTGTTCCTGAAGCTCAGCAATTGTCTTTTTATTCAGACAGTTAAGGAAGAGAGGAGCGAACCCACTCCTCGTCAAGGCTGTATTTACCTCATCCTCCAACTTGTGAAAGGAATAATGCAGTAAGAAGCTTCAATCTTTGAGCTTAAGAAAGAGTGATGGAAGCTTTGGAGACTTAACAGAACAGCAAGACATCTAAGAGGCTGCTTATTGTCTGTTCTACTGTCAGCATAAAGTAAAGAATACCTAAACTTTGATTTTTGCATGAACTTTTTATGAGACACCGTTCTAAATATCTTAATACCAGTGCTGATCAAAGTACACCCACTGGCCACTTTAATATATACACTATGCTGTTTCTGGGCTTTATTGTCTTTGCCTTTTGAACAGCGTCAGTTCTTCATGGCATAGACACAAAAAAATGGTTGTGGTTTACATGATAGCATCAATCAGATCCTGCAGATTTTTATGCAGATACATGAGTCCACTCTGATGAGGTCACAGAGGAACTAGGTGCCATGGTTAACAAAACAGCTTTATATTATCTACGCATTGAGACATTCTAAGTATTTGTCGCTGGATGTAGTAACCCAAATCAGGTAACATTGAGATTATAAAGGATTAGACATGCTCAGTGTTAGGAATCCAGTTTGTTTGGGTTGTGTTTTTTTTTTTTTTGTTTGTTGGTCCTCTCGCACACCTGTGGCTGGTTGCTTTATCACTGAGGACTACTTAAACGTTGGACTGTCACTATCACGACGCCAGAGTGTTTGCTAGTTTTGGGTACTCTAGCCAAGCTGAGATTAGCTGAGTCTAACTGAGTCTTTGTTTCTTTGAGTTCTAACTGTGTTTTTGGCCTTCTTCCCCTGGAAGGATTGTTTGAGTCTCACACTGAGCAGCAGATTAATCTCCACAAGTTACGTTCAAGACCTCCTGGATTTCAAGAGACAGTCCGTTCCATAGTGACTCAGGAACCAACCAAATTAAAACCTGTCAGCCCTCCAACGAGTTCCTCCCTCTGGTTAACCCACACAAGACTGGTTTCTGGGAAGAAGGTTTTCTCCACTAACGTGAGTCCCGTTTTGTCTGTTTCTCCAAAGTCTTCGTTCAAAGTTCTCACGGACCCTGAAGTAAGCTCTGACACTTCCCTTCCCACTTCCAGTTCCGGTTCAACAGTACACTGAGTTTCCTGAATCCAACCCCGTTCATCTCCTCAATAAACCTGTTAAACTTTTACCCTGGTCTCTCTGAGTGGTTTACTGCATGTGGGTCAAATCCTATAAGAAAATCATGACACTCAGTAAGAATACTCACGTATTGTGTGTACTGTGGTGTTTAACTGATTACCAGATGATGCTTGGGGTGTGCCACAAAGATATATACGGTATATATGGGCACTACACAATGGCAGCCCACTGCTCCCCAAGAGGATGGGTTAAATGCCAAAAGTGAATTTCCCCATTGTGGGATTTACATGTTTTTTATTCATTCCTTCCTTTATTCAAGTGTGACATAATAGCAAAAACTGAGGAAAAGATCAGAACTATACTTGCATATTATCAGATTCTAAGTGAAAAAATATATTTTGAAAATGACCTCGCTTCAGTAAATTTTAGCTGTTTAAATGCAAGAGTAATATTTTAAAACATAAAACATACTTAAATCTCAGCAGTCATGGAGAGCAGCCATTTTACATTCTTTAATAATGGACTAAGGTAATCCAAAATAGCCGTTAATGCCACTGGACTGCCATGAGCTATCAATTTCACACGTTTCTGCTTTCTGCATCCCATCTGAGTCTCCATCAAATCTCACACCTGGTTGGATATTTCAGTGCACATTTCTAAGTGAACTCTCTGTTTAGTCACCAACACATAATATATTCTGTAAAATATGACAGCTAGTTTAGTAAAAGAAAATTGAAAATGTTCGGATATTTTTAAACTGTAACTTTTTTTAATGTAATTGCATTCGAGAAAGTCAGAAAACCTGTGAAGCACATCTGAAAAACTCATTAGCACAAACACAACATAAAAAAAATATAAAGCTGCTCTGCAAATGTCAAAAATGTACTTAAACATATTTAGTAAACTTTGTGACACAGCTGCAATATTTTATGTTCCTCTTATAATGAATGCTCATGCTGCTGTATAAGTGCTGGGTAAAAGACAAGTTTGTATTCTTAGCTTTTTAAAGTGTTAAAACAGTCAGTAAATTTTCTCTTCACAGTTTATTTCCACAATTTTATAAAGGACCATATTCTGCTAATGTATGTTTGAGTAGAAAATGATGCAATTATCTCTGAATTTGTACTCTTTTATTTCTGAGCTGTCGTTGTCTCCATGTGGGATTGCAATTAGATGCTGAGTGTGCATTAACAGGCCAACAAAGAGGGGAAGGTAGAGGGACATTTTTTACTCTCAGTTTCAACTTTGTTAAAGGGAGCACTGGCTTTCATCTTTTATTTAAGGTCACTCTTCTCATTTATTTAGGAATAAAGGACAGAGGCAAATAAGTTGAAACGTTAAATACATTTTAAAAACATTTAATTGAAGAAAAAATAAGTGTTTAACAGAAAATGTATGCACTTTATTATCCTACAGCTGAAGTCCAAATTCTGAGAACTGCAGAAATTATTGAAATTGGAAGCAAAAGTGAATGGATGATGAATCATTTAGCATGAAACACTTAACACATTGGAAAGGTTATTATACGCATAGCAATGACCTACAACAATCCCAAAACATCTATAGAAAAGATTTTCTTCTCGTTTTCTAAGTAAAAAAAAAAACTGAAGTATTTCCTGAATCCAAGTTTTCAAAAACCATCCTACAAAAAAAAGCTTTACTTTAATCCTAGAGAACCAATAGAAACCTTTTCTGTCTGAAACATAACATGATTTTGGTAGAGCTAGAGCAATGATGGATACTAACATGGAGCTAGAGGCAAGTCGTGAAAGACGACTGCAGGTGTAGCCCTTCTTGTTCTTCTTGTTCATACACCTAAAAAAATCCTATGTTTTAAAACTGAACACTTGAATAAAGCTTTCAACTGTATAAATTGGCACTAAACAAAGTAAAGATTACTAAAATCTGCTGAATGGAATCATGAAAAGACATGGCCTATAGGTGGCACACACTCCTGCTTGTCTGCTCCGCCAGTGCATTAGCAAACATTTAATTAGTTCATTAGTTTGTTTATTCATTAAACCAGTATTAGCTATGACCTTTATGGTGATTACCTCTAATTACCTAATTTCCAATCTAAAACATTTTCAAGCCAAATGTTAACATAACTAGGGAGGAGTAAAAAAAAAAAAACGTATGACCAAATCCAACTGTCTCTTGCATTTAGCAGAAGACGTACAACACAATTACTTTTGTAGACAGAAGTCCATCCAGAGCGTTTTTTTCCCACTCTGAACTTAAATGGTGCAATCAAGTATAACACATACTGTACACTAGATCATATACATAAAGACTGAGAATAGAACGGAAAAATGTGTTTATTTCAATCAATTAAATCACTAAGTAAAACACATAGTTAAACATGAATTATAATCAAATTAATGTATCAAGCCTTCCATTCTGGTATTGTGCTTACAGCTAATTAAAAGACCTAATTTAAGATTAAGATAATACATAAGAAAACTACAAATAAACCCAACATATTTGATAAAGGAAATTAAACTTAAGTGTGTTAAATAGCTGCTTAAAGGTTGTTCATTTTAGAAATCTCTTAATTTTAAAAATAAAGCTTAATCAGTAAGTAGTTTCTGACTATAATAAAAAGAATAGAACAAACTTCAGTTATTTATTTATCACACATTATACTGCTAGAAAATGTTGACTTTTTTCACCATTGCTTTTAATGAAGAAAACAAATCCTTGTGAAATCATTTCTCATCATGACTTTCCAACCAAAGCATGGACCCTCACAACCCTAATGACATTGATACAGTATGTCATGATTTAATTAAAGATCTGACCTAAATGCAGAAGACCAAACAGAGAGAAAAGAGAAAAGTTTAACAGGTTTTTTTAGTACAATGAGATGAGTCCAGTGCTGCTCTGAACACTGTCAAACCGGAACTGGAAAGTGAGGGGAAGACGCTGCGGTTAGTTGGGAAATTAGATTCTTTGACTTGAAGAGGAATAGGTTGCAGACTCACGTTTCCAGAAAAAGGTGTCTCTTATTGAATCCAGTCTGTTCCAGTGATTGTCTTGTTTGATGGTGGGCGGACAGGGTTTACCCAGACTGCGGTTGGTTGTTACTTGGTGAACGGAGAAGCTGACTGCCACTTAGATTTCCTGCGGTACTTGAATGGGTTATTGTGGAGATAATTCCTCTGCTTAGAAAGAAGCCCCAAACGATCCTTGGGGGAAAATGTTGATCCAAACCACAAACTTGAATCTTCAGCTCAGTTTGGTTCTCAGAAGATCCTTCCAGGGGAGAGAAGGTCCAAAACATCCAGTTTGCAGGATGACTTCCTGTCGAGAGGCAAAGACAAAAACAGCAAGATTAAAACTCAGGTAAACAAAAAAACTCAGTTTGACTCAGCAAACTCAGCTTGGCTAGAGTACCCAAAATTGGCAAAACAGAAACTCAGATTAGACTCTGCTAAACTAAGCATGGCTAAAGTACCCCAAACTGGCAAACACTCTGGCGTTGAGGTAGTGGCAATCAGCAGCTTAAGAGCACTCCACAGGTAATGAGGCAACGAGCTGCAGGTGTGCAGGGAGGCCCAATGAGGACGGGCACCACCTGGTGGAGGAGGAAAGGAAACACAAAAACAGACAACACAAACTGGATTCCAGACATGATAATGTTCATTTTCTAGAACTTAAACTGGTTTGACCTTATTTTAAATTCCTCTTTGTTGTTTTTCATCAAAGGTTTACTCTGCATGCTACCAACTCATGAAGTCCATATTCTGCATGTTATACCTCAGTCAATTTTGTGGCATGAAACATACATACAAATTTAGTGCTACACATACAGTACTATCACTCAGCAAATCACACTAGCAGCGCAGAGGGCTCATTTGTCCTGATTTATGACTAGAGGTATGTCTGAATATCTCTGAAGAAAGGAACTTTCAAGTTATTAAGAGTAATTGGTAGCGTATCCATAGTAACAGGATATCGTATCACTGTTAGTTTAAAAAGAAATAAAATATTTCTCTGACTTGTGGAGAATGTTGTTAGTTATATTTTTGGAGCTGATATAAGCTTTTAAAACAGACAAACATAAAATGTACTTGTCAGTGTAAAGGTATGTTAGCGGATATGATCAGCCTATGATTTGTAAAGAGACCATTTTACAAATTTGCAAGTCCTGGCACATTGGCACAAGGACATGACTGTAGATGGAGATCCTCACAGGCCTGATCTCAGCCCCATGTAACATGAGCAGAACTGGGAAGCCTACAGACCTTATTCAGTTGCTCTATTCCCGTCAAAGGTAACAGGACAAAATTCCAGATAACAGTGAGAAGGTTGTGTGGAAGGGTAACCAAAATATTTTACAAGTAACACTAATTAAAAGGCACATTTTTGGGAAATATATGAAAATCCCAGAATTTTAAGAAGTTTAAAAAATACCTAATATACTATTTCAGACACACGGAATGATCTTGATATTATAGTTAACCTAAAGTAGACCAGGTTTAGTCTGTTACAAAGTCTGACGCTTTTTAAAATGTGTCCAAATATCTGCTTTCACCGAAGCTATGAAACACTATATAACTGTTGGATAAACATAGTGAAAACTTGTGGGAAGTTTTAAGCATGGATCACTTTGAAACATCTCTAAGGATGATTTAATGCTCACTCTGCATCTTTGCTCTGAGTGACATGATGTAAATCGACCTTCGGTGCTCTAATAAGTACAGACCTGTGAGTGATTATGGGGACAAATGATTATAGACAGTCCAGGCTTCAAAAAAAGGACAGCTTCTATATTCTGCATCTCATTAACCAGGAGCCAGTGTCAGACCTGACTTTGACACCTTTGCTGATTCTACAAATGTCTGCATGCAGGCTCCGTCAAAGCCCATCTCCATCATCTCCCAGCCTGTTTTGGAGCAAACCGTCTGAATCGCCACACCCTCAGATAGCTACCGCTGCCATTGGACACTTAAAGTTTAACATCGTATGGCTGTTTTCGCTTAGCTCCGAGCAGTTGCCACAAAACTACTCCCATCAGCACTCTGTGCAATTACTGAACAGACCGAGGAAGCAGCGGCTTGATTTAGCAGGCTGCAGGCACTGCCATTTTCTATTTTCTTTTGGATCCATGGTGATTTATGCTGTATGTGTGCAAATGCACTAGCTTGCTTCTCTTTCTCACTGAAACACTTTCTCCTCTTCCCCTTTCCTTCCTCTCTCCTCTTAACTCTCTGCCTTTCTTTCTCCACATGCTAATATCTCATCTCTTTCTCCAGAGCAGTGGGCCTCCCTGACCCAAACTCCACAATAACAGATGTGTGCACAAGCCAAGCAGGAGGAAGTCTTGATATGAAGATGAAAGCTAAGATGGTGTTCGATAGGACTCACACTGTGCTGCTGAAACAAATAAGAGCACGGGGAGCTTAAATAATAAAATATGTGTGCTTCTCAGAGGAATTCCCACGCAAAGCAAATAATTTGAGCAGTGTTTGTTCCGTGTGTGGTTGCTCACAGCACAGAATAGACCCCAGTGTGTCAGCTACTCAGCATCACGCCGACTGCAACAATGGCAAGCTGTTCGCTGTTGCCCCGAGGAGTGGAACGTGCCGCTTCCTTCAAGAAATCACATTTTCTCCTCTGTAATTAAACTATTGGAATACATACAACTAAATACAACATATCCCCTGGGGAAAGGGTGCGTTATGTTAACATGCACGGCTGCACAGCGACAGCAGTACAAATTAAATTATAAACAACATTTATACAACCAAGAATATAAGTGGCCTACATACAGAGCAAGCCTTGTTTCCCGGTCAGAGTTGCAGAAAGACATGGAACTGAATTTGGCCCAAAGCGTTGATAAAGTGAAACCCTCCAGTAGCCACAAGACCTTCCTTCCAGCTTTCTCCCCAAACCCAAGCCCAGCAGGCCATGCTGTTCCAGTAATTGAGTGAGTAATGGACTTATTCTGCTGAGTGGTTCTCTGGGCGGACTTAATACTGGGATGTAAATCCTGTGGCAAATGGCAGATTAGGATTTGGAAAAAAATAATAAAAAAACTGAGGGGAAGTAAATAAAAAAGAAAAGAGCAAGAACAAAAGATAATCCATTTAACAATTATTCCCACGCAGTAAATTCACTTGAGGTCTGAGTTTGGAGCATTTAAATCAGCCTTTGGGTTTTGGCAACTCTCGTATAGCTATGCTCTTATAAAATGGGATTTCTTTTCAGACTTTCTCCCCTTCCCATTTTTGTCTTCTATGCCCAGCGCTTAATCACACCTCCATCCAGACACAACATTCCTCGATGCATCCCAGCTGAGTTCTGGAATCCTGCCATGCATTCCGCCAGCGGGATACACTGATCACAATAATCCCCTTTTCTCCAAACTCAACACGCAGCCTGGATCCTTTAACAATTAGCCTGTACAATGAAGCCATTATCCATAAATCCATCATCGGCCCTGGATAAGCCCATCTCGGTCAGGTCTCTTCAACTCAAGCCAGCCTCCTTCTGTTTTGTGGTTTCCTGTCACTATTAACGAACAACATTTTGAGGTTTGCAATTGGATTTCTGCAAAGCCTTTATGTCTGCTCCCAAGTTTGTCACACCATTTCATTATCTTCTCACATCGCCTATGGTGCACTATTTCTTGCAATAGTATTTATCACCCTTAATTATTTTCAACTTTTAGTTAAGCTAGATCCAAAATTATCAATGCATTTTATTAGGATTCTATGTTAAAGACCAACAAAATGTGGAGCATAGGAAATTTATATCCATTCTTTATGTGCTGCAAGAAATTCTAAAATATCTTTTATTCTGGACTTTGACTAGGCCATGTTAATATATACTTTGGTTTGAACAGCCTAAATTTAAAGCCTGAATTGCTTCCATGCCATCCTAGCAAGTACAGATACCTTTTATCAGTTTATATGGTTTAGGTGTGCTGCTCTCAGGACTGAAGCTGCAGATCCCTGATTGATCCTATGCCATTTTGTCTCTTGCTGTGCATTTAAAGTTAGTTTCCTATTGGTTTGAACTTCAGTCCCTGATTCAAGTCTTTTCAGGCCTCTAGGTGGCTCTTCTTTTCGGAATACGCTGAATGTACAGTAGCTCTACTCATATTCACATTAACTATGAGTAGCTTCCCATTCTATGGTCAAAAACAGTCTCACTACTGCATAATGCTACCATCGTCTTATACTACAATTTTCATGTTTGTTTGTAGATTTTTGACCCACATGCAGAATCACACAGAGAGGCAGTGAGATTTAATGTTTTATTCAGTGAAAGCAACAAGAATCTGGAAGCTGAGAACTGCAGGAAGTCATTTGAACTTTCTGGTTGGTCTGAGGAGAGAAGGCAGTCTGATCAGGAAGGAGATGGTCGATGACAACTGATGAGTGATGGATTTGCTTACTTGAGGGATGAAGGGGAGGTAGCATGGATCTGTAGAGGTTTGATTCATTGGGCTTTGCAGACTGTAACCCACAGGTCAAAGAGAATATCAGTGAGATCTGAGAGTGTTGGGACATAAGAGACGTCATGCTGGAGAGGCAGGTGATGAAGAAGGAGAACTGATGCACACAGGTAAGGCCTTTTCCATGAAGATCAGAGATAAACTGAGGTTCACTGGTTTTCTGGAACATTAACAGATTCCACATTAAAGAGATTCACTAGAGATCAAATTTAACCAAGAAAGATATTCCTGGTTTACCTTCAGGGGTAATCATCTGGTAAATGGAGATGATCCTTCACACTAGTCATCTTGACTGAGAAATGTTCTCATGTGTGCAGCAACTCGGGTCTGCCCATGCACCAGCAAAGATCCTCTCTGTTGCAGGAAGCTCACACACACTAGAAAAACAGCTAAATCCCAGAGACCCTAACAACGATGGGGAAGCTATGCTAAGGGTGATGTACAATGTTTCATTTGCACTGTGGATATATTGTATGATTTATGTTATATTGATATTTATTTATATTTATTGGTATTGCAACGTTTTATGACATTTTCATTGACATTGCCTATGTTATGACTCTCTTTCTCAAAGGCCAGGCCACCCATACATAAAAGCCTAAGCATATAGAAAAGTCTATGCACATATCTCTTACCTTCGCTCTTAATCTCTTCTGTTTCTCAAGACTCACTCTTGCCCCTTATTGCTTTCCAGATTGTGGTTTTCCTTGTCCAATTAAACACGGGACTTGGTTGTTTTGGATGAATAGATATATTGATACATATGTTTGTAGTGCAATGACATACGTAAATCCTAGTCAGTTGATTGCTTGTTTTTACTTTTTACTTTTCATTTTGTTTATTCCACCGACCACCCTGCATAGAACAGCTGGTCCAACTAAAAATCCTTAAACTGAAAGAAATGATTGAACCCCCACCGCCACTCCCCCACCCCCAGAATTAGCAGTCCGCAGCAGAAAGCTTGTACTGAAAATAAGCAGCCCCAAATCAAAGAAAGCAAACAAATTCGGGCAAAGGGAGCAGAAACATATCGCAAACCGCCAAGTGCAATATTTTTAGACTACCCTGTCATGCTGATGCTACAATAGAGATGGTAGCAGTGACCTCATCTGCTAATATTGTCCTTGTCATGTAAAGCTTTTTTTTTTTTTTTTTTTTACTCACACAGCTGGGATTTGTTCTTTGTAGTGGGGCTATAGATTAATGTTTTTCATGGGAGCCTGTTGCTATGGGGCAAGAAAGGGTAAAAGAAAGTGGAAAAGGAGAGAAAGAGGGAAAATTGGGGGTTAGTGGCCACGGGCCAATTAAAATACAGATGTCTGACTGTCGGTGTAATTCCATTCAGCCATGATTTACATTTAGAACAGCCACCAAGGCCTGCCACTCGGTGCTCACGCAGGAAATCAAACTTGACTCCGACCTAATGAGAAAAGTGAACCTCCCGAACTTTTACGAGACTCTTGTCTGAGAGGAGCTTTGCAACTTTGCCCACAATATGAAAGCCCTTCCAGCTAATCACCAATTGACGGGGGGGCATTAGGAGCCCAGAAACCAATTTCACTTCATGCTGCTGGTGTGAAAAATGCACGGCAGGAAAGTTGGCCTTTGTTAATATTTGACCTGGCAGCCTTTCCAAACGCTAATCCCCCTCAAATAGTTTACCTCATTTAAAGCAACACGGAATAAAGAAATCTAACGAGCTTGGTTTCTAAAGTACAAATTTTTCTTTTTGAATATTACATTTGCAATGATAGCATCTGTTCAACAACAATAGAAACTGTGTCATGTCGGCTAGCTAGAGGAAGGTCGTGTGTGTGGGCTTGGCAAAACAACAAAAGGCAATGTAATAACAGATTAAGACAAATTAAATTAATTAAGGAAAAAAAGTGCAGGTTTTAGAACAAAAGCTACACTTATTTGTTTTTGGCTAAAGTTAGCTTCAAGGAAACCCTAAATAGCTTTGCTTAGCATTAGAGTGGATAGATTTTGCTGTGGTTAAAAACAAACAAAAAAAACCCCAACTTGGTGGCTTTATAGGCGGGATGCTCAAGAGCTACCATCCTGTAAGTTTTAAATGCAGCTCTTATCTAACACACCTGAATCTGAAGACTCAATCCCCTCATTTAGCCCAGCAGAGGCATGGTAACGAGCCACTCATTTGATTCAGGTGTGTTAAAAATGTGGTGCATCAAAAAGTTGCAGGAGAGTAGCTCTTGAGGACTGGACTTGAGCACCCCTGCTTTATAGTTTTACATAAAGATTATAGTCTTTGCTTTTCTGGACACTGCCAGGGTTACAGTAATAAACAAACGAAACTATAAATTAACAAACTAGAAACATTTTTCAACAGCACCAATTTTCAAATACAAGAGAAACATCCCAGTGTGTTCTGCTTGGGAGGAGATGTACCTTTTGTCATAGCCCAACTATCCCAGATTTTTTATTATTTACACTGTTAAATTGCACATAACAAATAACAATAAGGAGTGTCTGTTTTAATCTAAACTTTTTAACTATTTTAGCCACAATTTTAATTTCAAACACAAACACATGTTGCTGTGTGCAGGTATATGCTGGTTTATCTCATTGTATATTTTTTTCACTTCTCTTTCTAGTGAAAGAAGTTTGTCAAATTAAATATTTAAACCTTTTTACCCACAGACGAATAGTTGTGTATTTCGTCACTCAGATAAGAACACTTGTACATGATTACTAGCTTAAATAGCAATGCAATTTTAGGTGGTCTACAAGCAGTAAAAGTTTTTAAAGTGATTTTAGATTGCTTTTTTTACACTTCCATCCTTAACATATATTAGTGCAATAACTACTCACTGAATATTATCATCTGCTACTCTATACTAGTTCAGTTTAGTTCAGTCATATTAGAGTTAAAAACCATTACAATAAATTATATTCATAAAAAACAAAAATAATTAGAACAAATAAGTAGTCTGCGGTTTCAGGGAACAAATGTTGAAACTTTGGAAAATATCGATAATTTTTATAAAAATGTAAGATAAGGAGACGGTAGTGTAGAGGAGAACCAGTATGAGGTTTTGAGAGCCACTATAGAAATTAACCATAACAATAAATTTGTCTTAGTTACCTAAATATATTAAAAAGCATGACTATTGACAAATTCTATTATTTTGGTTTTTCACTGAGTTTTTGATTTAATTATACCTGTTGGAAAATGATTTTGGTTAAGGTCTGGAGTTAATCCTGGTACCATTTTGTGGCTGAGTAGCTGAAAACTTTAGATGTAGAGGAAGATTGGAAATGACTGTGAAGAGCAGGCTTCCTCAATTACAGGTCCGATATCCTGTTCTCCTTACAGTAGATGTGCCTTTGCTTCCTCTGGCTTAGTTACTGCCATAATATGCAGTCAAGTTGTGCAGAGTCTGATTATTTGACCCAGGTGTGTTTATACAGAGAACACCTAAAAGATGCAGGACACCAGACCCACAGGGTCAGAATCAAGGAACCCTAGTGTAGAGGATCACGGGGACCAGTAGGGGAACTGCATCCAACCTGGAATTGTGATATCTCCTGTTGTTCAGCTGTGAGCATAAAACAGTTTAAAATGCAACATACAAAAAAAAAAAAAACAAAAAAAAGGGTTTACAATCCTCTTAATTAGGTTCACGTTAACAGCCATTCTTAATTAGATGATTTTTCTTTTTCAGTTGAAAGAAGTGGAAAATGCTCTTTATTATGAATAGGCAAACAGTGCAAGTAAGATTATTTTGTGTTGTAAGGAAACACAGTGTTAACACAGTGAAATATCTCAAATTAACCTAAAATGCTCCAAAACTCTTAGAAAAAAATTTAAGATGTGGTCAGTCGGAAAAACAAACTTCAGCTGCCGGCAGAGCCAGCAGCCATAATAGACAGTCAGCGGAGCAATGCTTCCACTACATGTAATATTACACTGATTGCTGATAACCTGACAGGTTCAAAGTGATACTTTCTTGCCATGAAAACTTCGAAAATCAGAAATGCTATTTTTTTTAACTCATCTTTTCCTTTAATCTCTACTAGCCTTGCAGTGTATTGGCTGAATACTCGACGGCTACAAATATGCAGAAGAATGTATCTATGAGTCTTTAACAAAATGTCTGAAACATAGATCCGGGCACTTTATAAATAATTAAGTTGATGCATACAGTCTGATTGGAACAGTGTTTGACCCACCCCACATAACATTTTTCATAATTATAAGATTATATTGAAAGCCTTTGAATTAGATGCTTTAATCTCAAACAGTCCAAGGTCTCATCTAGTTTATCTATGCAAAACATTAAAGAATTGAGCTCAATAATTTATTATTTTCAATATTTGGGCTCTCTTTACGGTTTGTTTGTTCCTAAAGGAGAGTCCAACATCAGCCTTGCTATTGGCTAATGGATAGCTGGCAGGGCTAGTCTTACAGAGCGTCAATTGTTCATTAGTCAACATTTTTACCAAGTACTATTACTAAAAATATATGAACATATTTTGGCTTCTTTGTTCATTAACAGAATATTTTGATCCATTCAAGAATGAATGCATTTCTGATTATATATATGACATTATTACAGTTCAATGCCAATCCTCAAACATAAACTTTTATTTTCAAGGCTTAAAGCAGTAGCTTTAATTCTACTAGCCCATCTGACTTAGTGACAGCTTTATTCCATGTTATACCATGTTATATCTTATTACACTTCTATCAAGGTGCCTCCTTGAGGACTACACAAAGACAGATGACATCTGTATACCAATGAAAGAGAAACACCATGATACGTCACCTTTTAAATAAAGTTTGTCATTAAACCCAGTTATGGCAAACCTTCATATACCAATTATCTTAAACCCCTGGGTATCAGTTTATTTCTTTAACTTTAGGCTTAGCTAAGCGTTTTCTCAGTATGTTGACATTTTTTTCCCTTTTGCTCCTTGGATAGTGTCAGTGTTTTCTATATTTCCTTCAATAGGAGTGTAATTGGGACTTCTGACAAAATAGTTGACATTTCTTTTCATTTACTTCCATGAAAATAGACAGATTTAAGGTAGTTTTGAGAATTGAGAGTGACCTTTGTTTTTAACAACAGCGACTCCAAAAGCCATCACTGTATTTAATTTTACAGCACTGAAAAAGCAGTGTTCCTCTTTAAAGTGGAGTGATGGTTGGACTTTTATAGGCACTTAGTCCCAGCGTCCATTTAGATAGAACAAGGCCACATAAAGCTGGGAGAGTGCTGTGCTCATCAATGACAGTAATTCTGTATATGGACGGATACAGGAAGCGTTCTGTCCATAGCCATAACTCACAACACATCTGCGCTTCACCGTAAAGTCTGGGTCCAGAGAATGCCTTGGCAAAAAAAAACCTCGCCTCTCTTGTACAGATCAGCACTCTCTGCTGTGATTCTGGTATATTAGGAAAGGTCAACATCTGTGTGATTTATAATACTGTCTCGAGCAAACTCTGTACAGTTATCAATCAAAAATAAAGCTGGGAAATGCTGTTTTCATTGGGTAAACATTTTTTTAATCAGTACAGGAAAGTCATCATGTCATCAGTTTAGACCAAGGAAGTGCAGCAGTTGAATTGGGCTGATAGCTTTGTTTCTAATGCTTGGAAACTTTACATCTCCTTCTTGTCGTCTTTATATATCCATCCAGTGCATGATGACTATTGTTCAGACTTTGCTTTTGGGTCCAATCCAGCTGAAATAAACAGGATGCTCTCCTCAGACAATGAGGACAGGAAGCCAGCTTGTGTCCCTCCGTCCCTGGAGAAGTGATCTTTGAGGTTGGCTGATCTCGTCTCTGTTGAGATCTTCCAAACCTTAACACAGAAAAAATGAAGTGCTCAATGGATATGGAATCCTGGGTTCACTTTTAAACAATATCCCTGACCTGACCTCTGATGTAAATCATCCGGGGCTTTCACTTATTACAGAGAACAAACGCAGGAGAACATAAGTGGTATTTTCTTTTGTCCAAGGAGAAATGATGAATGCTCCTGCCAAGCCTGTGCACTTATAAAAGTATGAATGAGGGGAAATATATAAAAAAAAGCAGCAGTCCTCTGTGGGCCTTGTGGCTGCAGATGTGAAGTAATTACCCCTTTGTAACATTTTCCCTGCGCTGCACATTCCTGCATGTGGGCGGCTTTTGGGATTAACACAAACGGGGAACCTATCTCATTGATCAAGCAAAAGAACGATGTGTTGCAGAGAGCCAGACCCTGTAAATAATATGACCTTTTAGATGGAAGAGCCAAGGCCTTCTTTGGCACACTATCCCGCATCTGGTTGCTTAAGCCTGAGTCGTTTCCTTCTTCCTGCTCTCCTAGCAGAAGGCTGCACAGCAAGTGGCGGTGAATCGGACAGACAGTGACGGCGGTGGGAACGGCCGGCAGGGAGGGAGGCCTTTTAGAGGAAGGCTTCTTCTTTAATAAAAATGGTGATCAAACATGTTCTCTGTCTGCAAAAGAAAATATTATTCCAGGGAGCGGCAGACTGAGTGATGCAGAAGGCTAAAAGCATGCTTTGTGCCAACTGGGTCGTCCAATCTAATCGCTCTGATTTGGTTTCGGGGTTTGTTGCTAGAAATTGAAAACAAATGTGCAGCTCTTAGCCTTCCACCACACATGGGCATTTCTTTTTTTTCCCCTACATTTCTCACTTTTTTGACGTATCACTCCTACTCTGACTTCACCCAAAAATGGAAACATTTTTTATCCTGCCAAAAGAATACCTAAACAAATAGACAAAAATACTCTTATCTCTGCCAAAATTGGTCAGTCTGCTAAACCAAACTGAAAAACAGCCTTTCCACTTAGTCTGTACATTCAGTTTGAACTGTGTGATAACAAAATTAGAATATAAATATAAATATTACATTCTTGAGATGTTAAAACATGTGGCTGCACAATGCATCGCAAAACTTTGCAGCCCTTTTTTTTTCATGTTTTGAACATTAACTTTATTATGCTTTTATGTAAAGAACAACTTAATGTACTGTCATTTATAGTTGGGAAGTTGAGGGAGATGGGACATACTGTTCTTAGGACAGAGACGGACAAAACAGTTCTGCAAAATAAAAAGACTGTACAGAGATTAGTTCCAAACATTTGAATTTCAAGCTCCACAACAGAGAGTGGCTCTAATCACCCGGTTAACTGAACAGTATGAGGGAAACAAGACTGGTTTTTACTTTTTAGACGTTGGTTGTCCACTTCTGATTTTTGAGTCCTTATCTACAGCTTTGATGTCTTCCAAATCTTTCACTAATGCTTTTGTGATCAGTCAGATTGGATGAAATTCAACTATGACATTTGAATATGCTCATCCCATTCTCAGTGGAATTTAGGACTATAATTATGCTGCAGATTAATTTACCATGATGTAAACCATATCATTTTCAGATTTAGAGCTGCTGAAAGTTTCACTCAGTTCTTGGCGTCAAAAGGGTAAGTCTTTAAGGTCTGCCTCTTATTTTAACTGCCTTTTTCTTTGTATGAAGTCTGACCAGCTTCCTTATCCTAGTTAAAAAAGATCATCCCCATGGTATGGTTTTCCTAGAGAGGAGTAGTGTTTTTATCATTTTAGAGCGCTTTGGCCACCTACATAGCCTTTGAAAATGTAAACCCTGAAATAAGGACTCTATTTTGATAATGGCCCAATGTTGGTTTCATTTTTTGTTCTGCGTATATATTCACACACCCTCCTTTCCTCCAAAGTTACCATTAATCTCTCTTTTTCTAGACTGCCAATTTAAATTGACAAGTACAATGTTTAAACCTTGAAACATTGTTTGATAATGACAACCCTCATTCTAATTTTCCATCACTTTATCTTCACCTTTCCTTCTTGTTCCTTGTTCTAATAGTCGACTAATCGGCAGCAAAACACCTGGAAATTTAGGAGAGAGAGAATATGTAGAAAATGTTGTTGACCAAGGACAAGATAAGACATTTTAAAGAACTGTAAAATCATTCAACATCCGTTGTCCTAGCTCCAGCAAATACATTTTCCAGGGACCCCTGTCTCTGCACACTCTGTCTGGCTGTCCTCTGCTATGTTCTACTGTCTTCCTTCAATCTCCTAATGTGGTTTGTTAGCCCAGAGGGTGGGATGGCTGGCTGGCTTGTCCCAGTTCTGGTGCCCTGATGGTTCTTGCTCTGATTTCCCGCTGCTCCTGTCAGAGCTCCAGAACCTTAGCTCTGTTGTCCAGGTGATCAGTCCCCAGAGCAGCATAGTTTTGGGTTCCAGACAGAAGTTTCACAGAAAGCAGCCGTTACCCAGCTAAGCTCCCAGATTTCTCATACTGGGAAGTCTAGGGAGACTGGTGTCAACAGCTTTGCTCTGTTTTCAAAGTAAATGAACCAGTATATTGCTCTGTAAAATCAACATCACGGATTTTGACAATAAAATGACAAACAGTAATTCCGATGATGTGTTGGAGCTTTTTTCTCTTGAGTTGCTAACGAAATGTCAGGCAAGCAATCGGAATTTGGCGATTTTTTTCAAGAGAGCCTTAAGAACTCAGTCTGGATCTTTTATGGCACTCCTTAAAAGACAGTTTTATCTTTGCAATCTGAATCAAATTAACAGCAAACCCACTCGGAGTTCAGCACTAGAGGGGGACAAAGAGGAAAAAAGAATGGGGGTGGGGGATTGGCAGCAGGAATATCTTGGGGGCATCTTTTCCGTGTTTTATTCAGGCATTCCTTGCTCCCTTTATGAATCTTCACAATGGTGTTGTTCTCTGAGAAGGTGAAGCGGGCAAATCTCACCTTTATCTGCTGAATTTAAATTCCACAGCAGCACAACAAAGGCACGGAACAGAAGCCCACCCCATCCCTTTATTCAATCTCATTTTACTCTCCTGGGTTAAAAGAGTAGCAGTAGACTCACTTCTTGCTTGGGAAAACAGAGTTCATGTTTGCATGTGTGTTTCTTTTTTCTCTCTGTTTATTCTTTGTAGATGCAAGGACGCAGCCACCACAGAAAGGAGACAGCGAATAGATGAAGCAGTGACAGCCAGGGCTCGGCTGTGCTGTGGCAGGATATGGTAATTCAAACCAAATGAGTCTCATACGCACGGTGAGTGGCCCTCGAGACAGATCCCTTCCCATGAAAAGGGTGTTGAAACATACGGTAATTGCTTTCAGTGTCGTTTGGCAGTAGTGCACTTCCTGACTTCAGGAGCTTTATATAGACACGGTAATTCTCCATTATTCTGCCAAAGGTACATTTCAAACGTGAGCGGAGGTTGGGGAGAAGCCACAGAAAAGAGGGGCACTTGAAATCTCGTGAAGTGACAAAAAACAAAATTGGGAATTTGTGGGGGGAAATAATACAGTGTTTCCAGAAACTTCTTTTTTATCTCTAGTTTCTTCCCTCAGATAATTGCTGACTGCACTGGAACCTGAGTGTAATCTAATTAACTTTCAAACTTCCAAGGCTATGAACATGGAGATAAACACAACAAACTGATTGCTTTGGTCTTTTAGTTCTGTCTTATTAAATAGTGCCAGGGACACAGCAGATGGCAAGAAGAGGAAACAAATGTGTTTTTGTTGTGGCTTGGTTTGAACTTTTACCAGCCATCTCCATGTCTCTGATACTCAAAAAGAATTCCTCATTTTGAGTTAATGTTCATGTGAGCATAATTTCAAAGTCTGTGATTTTTAACCCAAAATGACTGCCATCAATACTTTGGAGAATCATTATAATATATTTTCTCACCCCTCATGGGGTGGTATGTGTCATCCTCAACTCGGGTCCTCTACCCGAGTTGAGGATGACCCTCAAACTCCTCTACCCGGGAGTTTAAGGGTTCTGCGCAGTATCTTAGCTGTTCCCAGGACTGCACTCTTCTGGACAGAGACCTCCGATGTTTTACCCAGGATCTGCTGTAGCCACTCTCCCAGTTTGGGGTCACAGCCCCCAGTGCTCCAATTACCACTGGCACTACTGCTGCTCTTACTTTCCACATTTTCTAGCTCTTTTTTTTCATCTTTTCTAGCTCTTCTTTCAGCCCTTAGTGTTTCATATATATATATATATGTATATATATATATATATATATATATATATATATATATATATATATATATATATATATATATATATATATATATATAATATTTGCCCATATTTTATTATTTTTTTTAAACTGGATAGATAGCGTCCATAAGCACTTTGATTTATATCTTCCCACTCTGTCATTCTAGATCAGAACAATATGATTGGAACAATCGTATTGCAGCCCTTTCTGTCTGTTTATGGTAATTTTACTACTGGAAGGGAAACCTTAGCATCACACTCATGCCTGTGCTTTAGCTCCATCTGAACAACCTATGCATAATTCTTGGGACAATGTGTTCAGAGGGACATGCAGCGTCAGCTTTCTGTGAAATACATTCTTTAAGTAGAGCAAGAAGTTTAATTTAGGTCTAAACTGACAAAATGATCTATTCTTCTCACAGACTCTCACTTGTACTTAGTGTAATTCTAACACACCTCTATACTGATTGACAAAGCATACAGTCCTACTGGAAAATAAACCTTCAATCCTGTCTTAAGTATTTTGCAGACTATAACTGTCTGCACATTTTGGTTCTGTTTAAGTTTTCTTTTTTTAATTTTCATTTATACTTTGATTCATGTCTTTCTGAGTTTTCTAGTTTATTGGTTTCATTTCCATTTTGTGTTATTATAGTTATTTTTTATTGTACTTGAGTTCTTAGCTATTTCTTGTTTGTCCTCTGTTGCCCTCTTGTTTCAGTCTGTTTTTCCCTAGCTCCCTTCTAGACTCCTCTGTGCACACCTGCTCCCAATCTGCTGATTATCTGCTGCCTGGTCTTTGTTCAGTCTCCCATTTATACATCTTATGTTCAGTCACAGTTTGCTTGTTCCTCCTCGTTTCCTGGTTACTTATGTGTCTTTCCGTGGATGTCTCCTAGATTTTGGTTTTCTGTATTTGCTATTATGGATTTTTGCTTCAGTTGAGGCTTTTGGACACTAAACCTACAATAACTCATCTCTGCATTTGGGTGCTCCCAAACCTCCACTCAACATGACAACAACACCATTTCATCTTGTTTTACTTATTGTAAAAGTCTTCCAATCTTATTTGTTAAAACTGCTTAATTATTTTTTCCTGCTGGAGAGAAGCAATACCAAATCATGATGATGCCACCTCTGTGTTTAATAATATTGCATCTATCAGCAAGCTTGTAAATGTTACATTTAAGTCATGGCTAACCATTATATTGTTGTCTACAAGATTTTGTTTTCATAAAGGACAAATTTGCTCCACAAATATTGTGACTCCTCTAGGATTACAAATTTGAGGGAAATTTTGGGTTTACAAGGGCAACGTAGTGTTCCTGAAATTTCGAGAAATGTTTAAAACAAAAAAAAATTATCTCGCTAATGCAAAAAATTATTTTAATCCCTATTGGCTGTGCTGAAATTTATGTTAGGTTGATTTCTCTCCCGTTATTGAAAAATAGAGATAAATCCAACACATATAGATGACTTTGTACTTCTACTTCTTTATTATCAAGGAGTAACAGGATGCAGCAGATGTTTAAGAAAATCAGTGTTGTTCTTTTGAACCCCCTCCACACAATGAGATTACCTTCACACTGGCTGTCTCTGAAAAAACCTGTCAGCCTCTTTTTTTACAGCCAACTTATTTGTGAAGAGATTTCTGACCCAAAATGGCTGCCATAAATCACCCGGACGTGCCGACAGATCTCTGACGGATGAAGTGTCTCTACTGCAGCTTCACCTTAGCGATGGCTCGACCTTGTAAAGACCACTTTTATGTTCATACGATCATCATGCAATCAGGATAACGTCAGAGACATGTCTGATTCCGACTTGGCATATAAAAATCAACCTACATATCATAACTTACTGGTTTGTCTCTAGCTATTGCTATTTGATGTTGTATTTTACAGATTCTAATTAAATCTCCATTTTCCATATCCCCTTTGTTCTTGTAAAGCATCTCTTGTCAGCTTTTACAGACTTGACATTCAAGTATGTTTTATATTTTTCTTCTGTTCTATTTTTTTCCCCCAGCATTAGGCAAAGAGAAACACAGCAGCTTTTCTTCAGGCTGCAGTCATGGTTGAATGACCTGGAGCTCCTCCTGAAATGCACGGTAGAGAGCCAAGAGGAGAGACAGCAGAAATGAAGCGTTTCAAACATTTTTTTTTTTTTTTTTTTAAATCAAGTTACCCACATTTCGGATTGTTTGTGGAGAGATGTACTGACAGGTCATCCTGCCTCTACTCGAACTGCAACATAACAAGACTTTGCGCTGTAGACAGACTGTCAGAAAATGTCAATCTGACTTGCAACACTTTTTATTATTATCGCCTTTAGTAATGGGTTCAACCGTGTAAAAAATGAGTCATAGTTGGACACAATAGTTTCCTCTGTTGCCTGCAAATTTCTCAAATTACAAAATCTATTAAGGCTGCACAAATTCCCCTTCCCAATATATCATACAGATGCTTCATGAAGAGCGCCCGCTCTCTTCCTAAGAAAGCTGGATAATGTCTAAAGTTCTTTTGATCTAAAGTAAAAGTTAGTTTAGAGCGGCTCAAAAAATCAATTCATTATGGTGACAGTCTTGCATATTATTTAGTGTTTTCTGAATTTATCAACCAGCAGACAGCTTCAGTGCTTTTTAAAGAAACGGTTGATCCAAAACATTGAGCTTATTGAGGAGTTTCTCTGATTCATGTTTGGTTGCAATAGTCATACACTAAAACATTGTATACAAACACCACCATTATTACCCAGGAGGATGACATTTAGAGGATGAATGCCTTTGAAGGAAAACCCAAACACTCCTCTCCTCAGTAACATTATCCAGATCAGTTTCCATTCCTCAGATACCCTTTGACCCTCTAAAGGTGTGGCTCAAAGTTCAGTCCTAGGCCCCCTTTAATTAATCATCTATATATGAGTAATATTTCTGATCAAAATTTTCCAGTTCATGCTGATGACACTAAAATGTATTGCTCTGTAGCCACTCCAGACCAACAACAGCTGTTAAGCATTTACACACTGCTTTTAATAAAAATGTAACAAAATTGTCATGGGTTTAAATTGGTATTTAATGCAGGCAAATATATATATATATATATATATATATATATATATATATATATATATATATATATATATATATATATATATATATATATATATATATATATATATATATATATATATATATACAGTGATGGGCAGTAGCGCCGCTACATGTAGCGAAGCTATTAGTTTAACTACATTTTCCAGTAGCTTGACCGTAGCGTCGCTGCTTTATTTATCAAGTAACTTTCCTGTAGTGACGTTATTGTTTGGATCAAGTAGCGACGTAGCGTCCACAAACGCTACAAAATCCAGGGCAAAACTAAGAAATGAAACCAAGTTTTCTATTTCTAAACAACAATCAGCCACAAAACTACTGTAAATAGCAGTTTCAGCTGACGCTCTTATAAGTGGCGTAGTAGCACAGGCACACTCAGTAGGGTTAAACAAGCGCACCCTTTCCAAGGCTGTCGTTCTATTGGCTGGAATGGTTGCTAGGCGACGATCCAACTGCAGTCTGAGAGAGTGCAAAACAAATCCGCAAGCAGAGCCTACGGGTTTACGAGCGTATCTGAGACCCGAGCAGAGCGCGGTTTGTGCGCGAAGAGAAGGAGGCAAGCGAGAGGAGAAAATATCTGTGGAAGAAGCATTAAATATGAGAGAAGAAACAAAGATTTGAGAGAGAAGAGAAAATATTTGAGAGAGAGCGCATGTTTTGAGTGTGAGCATTATAAGTTTTGAGAGCAAGAAGATGAAATTCTTTTCTCTAATTGAAGTTATGTGCTCTTGCATTATGGCAGGATAATTCTCCCATATGTGCCACTAAGATACTCTAATTAGGGAGCAGTAGTGAAACTTCGATATTGTATTTTCATGGCCTAGTTTACCTGACAGGACGTTTACATAAATCTGTTTTTAGGCTGTGCACAGATAAGATTTTTTATGGAGGAACAGCTCTACCGTATATAAAATAAATACATAAATAAATAAATGCTCAATAAATAAATAAGCATTCAATTAATTGCCTCCAAAAATACAATGAATAAATATGTAGGTAGAAATTAAATTATAACGTGAGACATATATATATATATATATATATATATATATATATATATATATATATATATATATATATATATATATATATATATATATATATATATATATGTATCTCTTAATTAGCTTCTTTATTTTTTCACCTTCTTTTGTAAACAGTTTTGTTTGTTACTTGAATCAACTGTTTAATTAAGGTCTTTTGTAGGGTTTTGTTTTCCCTAGAGATGTCCATTGAATGCAAACTCATAGCCATGTCTCGGTGTGTAGAACACTACACAGTACCTTTAATTTGGTTCTAATAACAGCAGATTGTTTACTAGTTTGTCTACTAGTAATTACTTTAGTTTTTATTTTAATATGCTGATCATAAAGCAATGTTTACACTGTGTTATGTCATTTGCTGATCTTTAATAAATATTTTAACCAGTGCATCAGACTCATTTTGAATTGACATTAGGTTGGTACAACGCTAAGTAGCTTCTGATGTAGTTAAGCTACTTTTAACACATTAGTGTAACTTAGCTTGCTATAATTCTTTAGGTGGTAGCTTTGGTGTAGTAAAGCTTAATTTATTGTTGAGTAACTGATAGCTTAGCTCACTACACTGGACAAGTAGCTTGCCCAACACTGTATATATATATATATATATATATATATATATATATATATATATATATATATATATATATATATAGAGAGAGAGAGAGAGAGAGAGAGAGAGAGAGAGAGAGAGAGAGAGAGTAATGCTGCTGTCTAGCAAAAATATGTCAGGGAACAAATAAAATTTGTATGCCACTATAGACAAGCTGGTTTTTAATTGAAGAGGTTCTGACCTTTACTTCTTACATTATGCAGCTTGTTAGAAGGTTAAAGCTGCAGCTTTTTTTTTTTTTCTAAATCACATCCTGTCTCTCTTTAATACACCCCCCAATCTTGTTGCTGTTACTTTTTTGTCTGTTTTATAGTTGCCTGCCTCTGCTCAAAGCTTTACAATTTTTTCTTTTACCAGAGTATTTTAGGCGTGCTTCACTTATCTCCTTCTCCGTTTTCTTTAAAAATGTCTATTCTGACTGAGCTTGAGAAGAAGTATTTTAGCTTTGCTGCTCCCTCAAAATGGTATAACATACAGAAAAAAAAGAAAATTGAATCTTCCACCGAAGCTGTGCTCACTTTATACTTTTAAACGGCTCCTAAATGACATTAAGGAAGATGCCTGTGTTTTGTTTGATTTATGACATTTTGAATTATGGAGGTAGTTGTTATAATTGTTTTTTTTTCTGTGATAAATATAACTATGCTGCTATTGTCTTGGCCAAGGCCCTCTTGGATAAAAGATTTTCTCCCTGAGTTTATTGATGATTCAATAAAGGTTGAAAAATATTGTTGGAAACCCTCATCAACTATCTCAACCAGCTCAGGTGACACCTGCTGATAAAGAGGCACATTGGGTCTACTTCAAGATTTTTCCAGAAGACAGAGTTACTTACCTTACTACAATGTTGACCTGACTAAGAAAGTCACTTTCATCTGCTGACATTCTCTGGGCCATGATCTTTGTACCATCACCATGAGAGGTAAACTGGTAAAGAGAGAGCGTCATGTTCACTTCATGTCAGGAGCAATAACCCATTGAGATAAACAGCCTTCGCCTGAAAAGAGCTACCAGTTCCTGAGACTTAGACTACTTTATTAATCCCGCCAGGGGTAAATAGTTTGAGCTATACAGGAGTCAAAAAACAATAGATAAATACAAAATGATGTAATAACAATAAAAAATAAGATGATTAAAAAGAAAAATGTTACGGGGAGCCTGATGACCAAAATGAATGATAATAAAAACACAAAAAGAAAGTAAAATGGAAAACACAGTTATCAGAGAACTGAAACTGTGACACACCAACTGTGACTTTTAGAACATGCCAACAGCCTTATCTTATAAAAGAGGAAGGCCTTGTAGAGTCTAACTCCCACTGGCAAAAAATATAACTTTTTGAATCTTCACAAAGCCTTTTCTTTACTTTACACAATGTCCAGAAACACCCAAGACTATTTAAACTTTTAGAGAAGAATTTCAAAGAAATCCTTACCATCTGTTTTTGTTACACAATATTCACAAAGAAGTTATGATTTGATGTCCGCATAGAAATAAGTCAGTGTGAGAAACAGAAAGTTCAATGCTTAAAAAAAAAGAAAAGTTTCCCCAATGACGAATCTGAACATCTAAAATAAACACTTCTTGGATGTTACAGTGTTGACCCAAATGTGTTAAGGATCCAAACAACGTTTCATGTGATTTAGAAATGTCATTTAAGAATGAAAATCAGCTTTCAGTTAAACAGTCGTTATGAGCCTTTGTTTCACTCTAGTTAGTTTGAGATTATTACAATCACTGCATGAAAAGTGGGATTTTCGTCAATATACGGCACTGTAGATTGTCGTGGAACTTCAGGTTAGCGGCAGTTTACGGCAATTTGCAGGCTTCGTCGAAAACTCCCGTAAATTGTCAGAAATTGACGTGGAATTTCTTAGGCAGTGTTCCCCCCATGCCTCCCCCCCATGGAATTCTAGGGGAGGCTTTAACATGTAAATGAACATGCTGTGAGCTATACAAATGCAAACCAGGGTTGCAGGGGGGGTTTTACCCCAAGTGACATCTTTCTGAGGAAGAAAATCTCTGATACAAAGAGATCAGGCTTAGTATAGCCTCTCACATTTTAGCTTGAATTGATTTATTTAATTAAGACCAAAAACAGATCTTTAGCCGACAGAGCAATACATTTAGAGCAGTAATTATTTTTTTAAAAATTTGCATTTAAGATAAAAAATAAAATGTTGTCTGTCAATATGCTCAATTCACAATTACTTAAGTGGAAAAGTTTCAAGAAATGATTCTGAGATGATTCACTTTATAACATGGCGCATTATCCTGTTGGAAGTAGCCATCAGAAGATTGGTACACTGTGGTCATACGGTCCGGCCAGGTCAAGATCCGCAATTGCAATTGCACCAAACAGGAAAAAGAACATCGACAAATTCCGGTTCGTCAAATTAAAATATAGCAGCAACAGATCGGTGACTAGAAATTATAGCACAATTCTTATATATATATATATATATATATATATATATATATATATATATATATATATATATATATATATATATATATATGTATATATATATATATATATATATATATATATATAAAAAACTAACAACGTTTATTTAAATGATTGGATCCAAACTATTGGTTATTCACCAACAAGGAAGCAGATTTCTCATCTCCATCAAAATATTTATTTTATACCGAGGGACTTAAACTTTAATGAAATCCATTCAAAAGAAACTTCTTATTACAGGAATGAAAAGAGATGCTGAGTTTGGAAGTAGTGAACAAGTTCATTAAAAAAAAAAGCAGTTTTGAATTATCCTTATCCCCGTTACAAAAATCTACAAAAATATATATATATATTTGGGCAGAAACTGAACATATGCTGGATGATGGTGGGATTTTTTTAATATGTCATATTAAATTAAGCGCTCACAGGGTTCATACAGGAATGAGGGACTTTAATTTAATGCTATTTTAATGCTATTTGAAATGATTTTAATACCATCAACAAGAATCATGTACACAAGTTATTAGTGTACATGAAATATGAAGGAGCTGCAAGCAGAGTTCCATGACTCCTGTATGTATGTAAACACACACACACACACACACATATATACGTATATATATATCCTCTAGCTTTTTCTCCGCCTGGAGCGATATAATATATCTGACGAAATTGTTTTTATAAGCATTTTTTATTAAAGAATTATAAATGCTTCGATAAACATATTTAAATAATTTTAGTGCCAATTAAGGCCTTGATTTAAAAAAAAAAAAAAAAAATGATTTTTTAATTATTTTTATTGATCCGCGGACACCCTGGTTCATCTCGCGCATGCTCTGTACGATCTCCAAGAAACTTAGAGCGGCGGGGTCTGGATCCACAGTGGAGGATGCTGCTTTGCTTTGTGCAGGCGGTCTGGAGCGTCTGGATTTCGGGGTAAAACTCCTCTTGGACGCGATGGCGACTCTGAATCGAACAAGAAGAACTCAAAGAAGAGATGCTAGCGGTAAATATATGTTCGATTACTGCCTGCTAAGCTAAAAGCAGCCTAGCCTAAGCTACCGGCTAATAGCAGCCTAGCTATTAGCCTATCTAGCCTAGCCTTGCAAGAACAAGCTTTATTAAAGTGTATTTTTTGTGATTCACAGGAAGCAGTACGCCGTCTTAACAACTCGGAGACTAATTGCAGGCGCTATGAACCGGAGCAAGGGTAAGATTTAAAGAATATGCTTTCATTCTGCGGTAAAAGGCAATGGATACGGATAGATACCGATCATAGCTTTTACATTTTGTTTTCACAGACTACTGTCGCCTCACAATGAGGCGGTGACCTCCTATTTGCTCGGAGCCATAATCAGCAAGTCCAGATTTGCACGATGTTGATAAAGACGACATTGTGTGTAAGTGACTTGTTTTAATGTTTTCTCCTTCCTTGTTACTGTGACTTGCGTTTGATTTTTTATTTATACCACTCTCATTTAATTGTTTTCCAGCTGCCTGTAAGACGTATTTTCAGACGTTACGCAGGAGCTTCAGATATACGCTGCCAGCCAACTCGCTGCGTGCGGAGGCTATCTGCTCGGAGTCGGACCAGAAGAAAGAGGGTAAGACTTTATTTGGTGACTATTTTTCAGGTGCATTAATAGATGTGTTGTGTCCATGCGCAGTGCGCTGATTCATTGTTTTTTTTTTTCAGCTGCTGAAAGCGAGGCAGAGTGTGCTAACAGATGAGGAAGTGGAACTCTGGAAGTCCGCCTTCCTCGGCGGTGTCTCTGGATGGATTGTACGGTCGCCGCCATTTCGTAGGCCGGATCTCACTGAACTCTGTGTTAAGCTGCAGTCCCGGTTAGAAGCGATGCCGAAGAACAGGGCCACGCACAATAGGCGTCTGCACATCGGACCTGCCTCGGAGGGAATGCTGCCAGTTACCTCCAAGCCCGAGGAAGCAAACGGACCCTTCACGGACTTTTAATTTTTAGAAACGCATGTGTTTGGATACGCGTTGTATATAGTTGTGTGTGTTTCAATAAAGCTCTTTCTTTGCATAAACAGCTTCCTGCAAATGTTCATTTCCTGTATAAATTCATTCATGTCCTTGATGGTAGCCTAATAATTGTGTAGTAGTGTAGGATAACATAAATACACAGCATATGAATGAATAAATATATGAATGAATAAATATATATATATATGAATAAATATATATATGTAAATATATATATATGCCAACCAATCACGAGCGACTTTACTTGTTTAAAAAGAAGTGGTTCCGTCCAATACTCAGTAAGAAAATTAAAGCCTGGCGTGGCCACGTGTGGTTTTGCTGCCAATCACGAGCGATTTCATTTGTTTGAGAATAGTGGTTTGCTGCATTTATATGCTAATTAGGGCCATTAGTACAGCTGATCGCTCTCCACATACGTCACCAGCGGCGTAGGAAGCGGGGGGGACGGGGGGGACATGTCCCCCCCAATATAAAAGCCAGGTGGATATGTCCCCCCCAAAAATTGTACCGCAAAATATTAGATTTTGACAATTTTTTAACTATCGTGCTTTTATTTTGAAGGCGCAGCATAGCGTTACGTCACTGTACTCCCCCCTCCCCTCTGTGAACTGTTGAGTGTTTGAGCACTCAGAGGGAAACAGCGATACAGAAAGCCAGAAACTTGTGAATGAGGTAAAATGATCTGTCGGGAATGCTGCTATGAATATTGCTTATTTATAGCGTCTTGTTGTCAGTTCACTTTCATATATAGAAACTAAATCTTTTTGGTTTAGTCATCTTAGTCCTTGTAGGAAGAGGATTAGGGCCACTGAAAAAAGTTAACTGATTTTTTAATTTTTTTTAGTTTAACATGGGGGAAAAGGTCAGAATTCTGACTTTTCTCAGAATTCTGACTTTAATCTCAGAATTTTGACTTTTTTCTCAGATTTCTGACTTTAATCTCAGAATTCTGACTTTTTTCTCAGAAATCTGACAGATGCTTAATGTTTTCTAATCAATTTACAGTTTTTTTTTGGGTGGTGGTGGTGGGGGGGGGGGGGGGGGGGGGGGGGGGGGGGGGGGGGGGGGGGGGGGGGGGGGGGGGGGGGGGGGGAGGTGAGGGGGGGGGGGGGGGGGGGGGGGGGGGGGGGGGGGGGGGGGGGGGGGTGGGGGGGGGGGGGGGGGGGGGGGGGGGGGGGGGGGGGGGGGGGGGGGGGGGGGGGGGGGGGGGGGGGGGGGGGGGGGGGGGGGGGGGGGGGGGGGGGGGGGGGGGGGGGGGGGGGGGGGGGAGGGGGTGGGGGGGGGGGGGGTGGGGGGGGGGGGGGGGGGGGGGGGGGGGGGGGGGGGGGGGGGGGGGAGGGGGGGGGGGGGGGGGGGGGGGGGGGGGGGGGGGGGGTGGGGGGGGGGGGGGGGGGGGGGGTACTAAACAGATATATAAAAACAAGAAGGTCTAAATAAAAAATAACCAGAAAATTATGTTTAGAGTAAAGATTGACTACTTGTGTTTACACAAACACACACTTTCAAATCTGCTGAGCTTGCTGTGCAAGAAAATGTAAAATATATGTATAAAGAAATATAACAGGAAGTACTGCTAAAACAAACTAAATGTTAAATAATGTAGATATTGGTTTAAAAAATTCTTCAGATTTGGAAATTTGGAAGGAATACATAATTCTGAAATTAATCAACAAATTTGGTTAAAAAAAATAAATAAATAAAAAATAAAAGTTGCACTTTTTTACTTGAGGAATTTGTTGAATAACTTCATAATTATGAGTTTTAACTAGTTGGAGGTAATGCTACACTTCTCTGCTTCCTGTCCTGCTCATAAAAGGTAAACATTATAAACCCACCATTAATTTTCTACACTATTTGGAAAACACAACACAAATGTAATTTAACAAAAGTATGTTTAACAACAAACATGTTAGCATCAAGCCATAGCCATGTCTGTTTTAGAGCCTAGCTCTCTTGTTTAATGACCTTCTGCTCCTCCATTAATGAGGGGACCCCTCGGGCACGTAAAAAGTTGCCTAATTTCGTCATTTTCCACCAATGTGTCACTGGCTCTCTCAAACAACTCACATCTTTGTCAGTGAAGTGCTCCACATCTCTGCCTTCATGGTGTCCATCTACATTAAGATCCAAAATTCTGAGAAAAAAAGTCAGAATTCTGACTTTTTTTCTCAGAATTTTGGATGTACAATGCCACCACCAACTAAAAGGCTGAAACAGCAGTAGGACTTACTCAGATTTTTTTAAAAGAGAAACGTCAGTGTGAGTAACAGTCACCTAACACAACTTGTGTTGAAATTAGCCCGGTCTGGGCGTGCGTTTTACGAGGATTTTTTTTTTTTGCATGGTTTTGATTCGCCGAAATGGACAGATGTTATACCTGTCGCGCTCCTGATCGTTAGTTAACCACAGGGAGAATTAATTCTAATTCTTAGCAGCGGCGGCCGCATTGGTCGTGCAGTGGACTGCTGCACAACCACTAATTAACCAACTAATTAACTTCTGCATCTTTATTTCCTCAAATAAACTGCTGGCTCCTCTTTTTACACTATAAACAGATTAACACAACATTGACAACTCTGTAGTTTTCTCTGTTCTGTACTGCAAATTGGAATTAAAGGCGCCATTTCTACCAAAGGTCTGGACAGACTGGCCACCTGTCTAGGGTGGACCCCGCACCAGCACCTCCCGACCCCACTAAGGGACAGGGTTTACAGAAAATGGAAGGATGGATGGATTTCTACCAAAGGTTGATATGCGTTTTTGAACCAGATGCTTCAAAGCGCCCTGTCCATAATTCTTCAACACACTGTCAGCTCCCTCTGTCAGTCAACCTATATAAATTCATTTTTGACCATTATTGCAAGTTTGACAAAATAAAACATATCAAACTTTGCACTTGTGTGGCCTACTGAATTGTTTTGATTTTCTAGTGCGTATGCGGACACTAAATATGCCAAGGGCTGAAGCCCTTGAAAGACATCTCCCTTTGCTTTATAAAAGACTCCAGTCATTTTGTTTGGTGATATGCTCACATCTTATGAACAAATGCATTATGTTAATTTTAAATGCATTATTTTTGCAAACACATTTATAAAGGAATAAAGTAAAAGATTAAATAGCCTTTTTTTAAGTAGCGTACTTAAGATATGTTTCTGTTGAATATTTACGAATCTCAGATTTCCGACATGTGTCCCCCCCAATTGTAAACATATTCCTACGCTCTTGTACGTCACGGTACGTTTTCGACAATTTGTGGCACGACAAACGCGGACAAGCACGGGTTGCAAATTGTCGGAAACTGACGAAAATCAGGCAGATCTGCGGGAGTTTACGGGGATGAAAATCTCACTTTTCATGCAGTGAATAAACTAATCACTGCATGCAATTACATAACGCTTTTGATTTTGACAGGTTAAAAACTCAGATTTCCCATGACACTAATTAAGTCTGATTTTTTGCTGAAACTGAGTCCCAATATGGCCTCTGGAATAACAACACTGAGTGAGATACTCACAGTGAAGCAAGAGCATATAGTAGACCCAATGGAGGGGATACAATCAGCGGCAGAACCAACTAAATATCTAACATGATTGCATAGAAAAACGAATTAGAGAACAGGAGTAGTTTTAAAAAGCTACATAAAGTTACAATGGATGCAATAAATGTTTGAGCAGAGTTTGAGTGCAGTGTAAGCTTAAGGCAGGGCTTTTAGATTTCTTTTTAGACAACAATCCCATTTTACAATCCTTTATATGACATATCCTTTCACCGAAATATTATAGTGAAAAGGAAGAATTATCAAAAATAACTTTCACTACAAGTTTCCCTACCAGCCCAAAAATAAAAATGTTTGTTTAACACTAAAAAAAACATGCAGGAAAGTGGAACGGTGTTTGTCAGAAGGATTAGTGAACATAAACATGGAATATCAGGACAAATAAGGAGCAGCTCCAAAAGCGATGGGCTGCAGGGTTCCATGTTGGGGTGACCGGCCCGATCAGATGCATGGCATTCAGAGTACAAAGAAAATCTCTCAGGCTCAAAGGATTTGATGCTGATCCAGGTGAGAAGATGCCAAACTATGAACAGAGCAATCCAAACAGCTTTAGGGCATAAGCAGCGAAACCACCAGTTTCCTGACAGCTTGTGGAAGAAATGACTCACTGCAATGCACTGTTTATCTCCACTTTTTGTTTAATCTCCTTTTCTTTACTCAAGAGCTGCGTCAGCGTTTATACTGACTGTAAAATGGACACTAAAAACAAGACCCTGCAGTCTTGATATCTCTTGAAAATGTCCACATTTCTTTGTTAATGCTAAAAACGTCAGTGTTTTCCGCTGGGATTTTATTAAAAAGACCAATAAGTAGCATGGAAGTGTGAAGTGCTATAGAAGGAAAATGACCAATAGTTTTAGATTTCTTTAAAGACATGTGGTGTAACTTCTATATTTCTCCCCTTGGAGTTTTTAGCATCTTTGCATGGCTAGAGACAGCATTTTTTTCCCTTTTTTTCCCCAGCTGTTAGCTTCATCTTTGCTTAACAACAACCAGCACATTTAATGATGTGACTGGCATGTTCAAGGCGAAGTTCATTTTTCATTTTTCACCACACAGCACTTTGTATGTAGTATAATACACCTTCTTTTATATGTTTGTCATTCATTGGCTTTTGCCAAACTCTAAGTAGCACAATATGAATGTTTTATTTTTAGTTTTGGTTGTCTCTTTACTCTTGCAGTAAGGTCAAATTGGACCTGCAGCAGCAGCATTACCCGCACAACTCTTGTTTAAAAAAGAAAACCAAGAACTTCATTTAATAGCCAGGGCCAAGATCAGCACTGCAGTGTTCTAATCTAAAACAGCCACCTGAAAATCCCAAGATTTTAGGAAAATAATAAAAGTATGAGAATGTCTTATAAGGTTTGTGGGTATGAGTTGGTAGGTTTCTCCGCCGGTGGATAATTGACTGGTCAGTCCTTCTGTAACAGTTAAAGATTTGGATTACTTCCATTTCAAACTTGTTGATTTCTTTGGTCTAAATTATGATTTTATTCACTACTGTTCCCAAGCAAATCCCTGAGGCCTGACAAAGGCCTTGATTTATGTATAGATTAAATAGATATTCAATATGTACCTGATAGGTGTTCTTTGATGGTCTGTACTGGATTTTATTTAGAGGAATCCTAATAAAGGGGACAAAATACAAATAAACCCTTCCCCAATTTTTATTTTCAAGCAAAACCAAGTGTTAAATTAATGTGCCATTTAGCCAGAACATGAAAATATCCTAAAAAAGAATTATTGAGTATTCTGGCAGTAATGTTACATGTGTGAAGGGTTAGGAGGTAGGAATACTTTAGCAAAGCCCTGTAAATGTTATTTCCCAACATATTCCTGTCATAAATTTAACCCCCCTGTTCATTAGGTCCTGACAACAGCCCCCCTCCCCCCAAATTCCAAAACACTGCTCCTATCTTTCCTACAGTTTATTGCTCCCAGATGAGGCAAAGCTCTGCTACCCAGTTGTCACCCAAGGTAACGATTAAAATCACATGACAGCTCCATTCGCTCTGACAGAAAGTCAGATCTGGCGTACAGTATCGCACACATGCTCTTATCAGGGCTCGTCACTGACAGCCTCATTCAGGGGGCTCTGGCTTCCCTCTCCACTGCACAAATTCTTCATACGTACCTCGCATTCACTCAACCCTGCAACTCTTTGACAAATGACAGGCCTGTATTTGTTTTTGCATTAATTTTAATCTATATTTCTGTGCATGGGGAGCCATGTGCATGTGTGTGGTTTGAGAAGTTTAAAGCCAGGTGCGTGGGAGCGTTCCTCTGTCAGAGAAGAACACAAATGTGTGCGGGTAAGCATTCTGTTTCCTGTCAGGCTGCGCGGCTCCGGTGGAAGCCGAGTCCATCAGTGCGACAGGCGGGCAGGCACTGCTTTGGGCTTAGAGAATGTTGGTTCAGGCCTGCAGGGAGGAGAGCGCATGGGCTTACTTAATCACAGCACAAATGCCTTTATACATCTTCAGAGCAGTGCAATTAATTTCAGTGCCTGTGTCAGAACCTTCAGGGAAATCTGACCTGTTATTGCTTCTAAGAGTCGTGCATGTTCTTTCTCTCGCTCCAGGTACCAGACAGCCATTCAAAACTGATTCCAAGGCTAATGCTGCATACACATTTAAAAAGCACTGTAATTGCATGAGCATTTGTATACAATAAAGCTGTTTGTCACCTTCTGTATGAAAAAGCGGAAAGCAGGAGGCAGAGAGCATTGAAAATTCTTGGAACACTCAGGAGGAGTATTAGTATTCAGTGACTAAAGCTTATTTCATTCCTTTTTTTTTATTATTGGCTGTAAATCCCAAGAAAGACCTAAATCAGCTCTGATTTATGCATTGTGAGAAACAGATTTTTTTCCCTCCTCCAGTGCCAGGAAACCAGACCAGACTCTACCTTTTCACAATGTGCTCGCTAATCCTAAAAATTGGACAGTAATACGTTTTAAAACAAAACTTTTGGATGTTGTCATTGTTTTCCAAATTGTATCTATCAGGACTACAATGTTCCCAACCAATCATTTCTGCATAATTCACTGGCAAAATATTTTTTTACATAGCCAAATTAACAAATATGTATTTTCTGTACTTTTATCTAGTGGCATGTTATTATAAGACATATATATATATATATATATATATATATATATATATATATATATATATATATATATATATATATATATATATATATATATATATATATTTCTTGATTTCACTATTTACTATGCTAGGTCTGTGCATAATAAATAATTTAATCAGAAAAAATTTTCTCCTCTGTCTTTTTTTATTTTTTATTGGATGAATACATTGATAAACCTGACATATAAATGTAGTTTACCAAATGGATCATTTTCATTTGTTGCCCTTGTGCCAGCTATAAGACTTTGTGAAGCTGATAATGAATCTTTTCAAATACAAAATAATAATCCATAGGATCAGGATGGTCTGATCATATTTTTTGCCTAATTGTCCCCAAAGTTTAGCTTTCTTAGAGGGCCAAGGTCTGCTTTAAAGGCAGCCTTACATTGACCAGCCTGGTTTTGGTGTCTGGGACAAACTGAGGTAATTCAGACTGTATCTCCTGAAGGTAAGACAATACCTCAAAGAACCCCACTTTACTTTCTACTAAAAGGCAAAAGATATACCACTAACCAAAATTAAGTAAATTATTATGAATCATTTTCTATAAAAAAGTATGTTTCTGATTTTTATTTCAGTTTGACATGTTAGTCATTAAAGTGGTATATCCAGGCAGTAATTTAGATTTTTCAGACACAGACTCAAAGTGATCCCAGCTGATATGCTTGGAGTTCTTAAATATGGGTTTCATCATTTGGATTTTTCCTTTTTTGTTAGCATTTTAACAGCAGGCAATCTGGATGTGTAACACGAACCAAATGTGCTGTAAAGCAAGACAAGAAGTTAGAGAACAAGAAGTGTAGTACAATTGTCCAATAGAGCCTTTGTAGGAGAATTTCAGTTATTTCAAGTGGATGTCATCAAACACTCATACTGTCAAAAAACAAGGCCAGCTCGCCTCTCCCGCTCCTCCTTGGCTGTAAAACCGAACGTCTGATGTTAAGTGTCTAGAGGCAGAGGGAATCACTTAGGATCCCAGTGAACCAGACTTTCCAAACTCTCAATATCCTTTACAGCTTTGTACATGTGATCTTCTGGCTAAGCAGAACAGAGGATGCTGATACGTGAGCTTTTTGGGGACCTCTGTGCTGCTGGGGTGTTTCTAAGGGTGAACTGAGACACAAACTGACTTTAACCTGAGGGAAACCAGATGCAAGAATGGCACTTATGAACAACCGGAGGAACGCAAGGCTCAGATAACTGCCATAATAACCAACGCTCTTTGCATTGAAGTGCTTCATGAGAGTCATAAGAGGTTAATAAACACGGACATGTTATTTATAGAACATTATATGCTGGAGATCATCAAAGAGAACAGGCCTGGCTAGGTTTCTGAGATGCTTGAAAGTATGTCTCTTAATTTATATTATTTTTGAATGTGGCCGCACTGAGCACATGTTAAACAAATAAATACAACCCATCTTATTATATCTAACTTGGATTATTTAAATTTTATGTTGACTTTTATAAAGCAAACCCAGTAGGGATTAAACCATACTAGAATTTCCTTATTATGAGTACCAGTTTTGACATAATAGTGTAATACCCAGTGAATATCAAAATCAAATTTAGTTGTAATGAAAAGTTTTAAGCATATATTATCTGATAAGCTAACCAGAGAGATGGACTTTTACATTGGATCTCAATGGAGATGCAGCTTTCTTTTTTTCTCCTCTTGATAAGTAGAACATAATCTGCAGGCACACTTCATCGAGGATATTTATACTTTAAATATTTTTTTTCGAATTTTAAATTTTCCGATACCACCACAATTTATTTAGAGTTAAATCCGGACCGAACATTCACCAGTAGCTGAATAATTAAATTAAATATTTTATATTTTACTGCTGCACTGCAGTAGAGGAATTCAGGAGATGATTGACAATCAGAGTACATACTGTAGTATTTTGGTCAGAAATGTGGAAATGACCACAGAGCTGACGGATTATTTAGAACTTGGCATTTGTGTTCATATTAAGTTAGTTTTGGATGATCTGTATTGTGGGCAAACCTTCTAATATATTGTATCACAAGCTTCATCTTGTCTGTTAACCCACTAACTCAACAATGAGGTTAATGGGATACGTTAACAAACATTAGACACCCTTATTTCCCTATAGCTGGTCAGAAATCAGATGGTGACTGAATTGTTTCTTCTGCTGAAACTGGAGCTCCTGAGAAGAAACAAACTTAAACAAAACAAAAGTAAAAGTAAAGACAGAAAAAAGCATTGTATTTTATATTGGTATGCCTATGTGTCTATTGAGCATTCATTAAATTAGAATGAATTTTTAATTAACCAATTAGTGTATTTTTTGAAGTTTTTCTTTCTTATATATTTTAAATTTAATACACAGTTGTATTTATTATTCCTAAAACAGGATTGTCATCAAAATCCAGCAACATTTTACAATATATAAATCAACTGCATATTTACTTTGCCTAGTACCTAGCACTAAATGATTCACTAACCAAATTCCTTTTTGGAGAGGTTATTAACTATTAACACCTTTTATGCAATGTTGGCAACATTTTTAAACACAAAGTATTACTAGCTTTTAGAGGGAAATAGATGTTCATTTCTGGTAATTCTGGAAAATATGGACACAAATATGAGTGATTGAGATGATGGCAATACCCTTAACTGCCTGTTCCCAAAATAACCTGATTGTGTTCTAAGAAGAATGAATTTAATTTTTTCTATGTATATCTGAAAGAAAAGTTCAATCATCAGAAATGCTTGGTGGCTTTTCTTGCTCCGAAGGTTGGTTGAATGAGGTTCAGTGGTCAGCCATTTTTCAAATAGAACCAGATTGGTTGGAATAACTTTATTTCTTAACAGATGACGTCATCATTTAAAAATGATGACTTCATGACTTTTCAATGTTTTTTTTTTTTTGTATTTTCTTAGTTTATCTTTCTTTGATTTACCAAATGATCTAAAAGATTTCCCAGAAAGAAAGACAACACAGAAGAAATCTTTCTTCACAACACTGTATTTGTTATTTTTGGCAGACTAACAGGGGTGTTATACACAAGCTGCAGGATGGAAAACCAAAACAAACCATAACAAAATCTAAGTCAATTTACATTGTAAAGCTCCTCATACTAGAAAAAAACAAAACAAAAAAACCCACCAACTTTAATAGAATCCTATCTTCATCAAGTTAGTACAATCAAACTTTTGCATGGGTGCATATATTCATTACTCCTTATGTCATTAGAGAACCATCCTCCTATTCCAGTGTTATTGATATTTAGGAATGCATGCTTGCTGTCTCAACTGTATGTGGTCACACCTACAATCGGCCTGCACTGCTAGTTTGTGGAAGTCATTGGTCTGGAACAGCTCGCTGTGGCTTCAAGAAAATAGCTTGGCGCCTGGCAAAGACGAATTCAGCCATTACTTGTAATCTCTCTGGAATCTTGCAACCTCCCAAAGTAGCAAGAAAGAAAATCTGGAAGGCAGATCTTTAACCGACTGGTTTTTAGTGCATGCTGGAGATATTAGTTTTATAATTAATTCCTGTTACATCAAATAGCTAGAGGTAATTTTCTTTACCATAACAAGCATAAACAGCAAGTTCATACATATTGACTTATCACTAAAACATTTTACAAAAACAAAAAGAAATATCTGCATACTCAACATCCGATTGTAGTGGAATATTTACATTAACTGTTGCAGGAAGAGCTTAGATTGATATGATAACCCAAGAACTTTTTCCTGCACAGAGAGAGTGATTAATACTACTGTATGCCACAAGACAGAGCATTTACTGACCAATTAAGGGGGCAGTTGTCAATGACATACAGTATGAGAGCCCAATTAGAGAACCTTTTGCAATAAGCAGAGCCTAGCTTCATGGTAATAACATGGCTCTGTGCTCTGTAGTAGGTCTTTCATAGGTTCACGGGTTTAACAGAAGGTTCATAGGAACCTATGCTGTGTTTTTTTTATTGAGGTGGGAAGTTTGACATTGTTTTTGGGGTGGCACATCCTTACTGCTACACCTGTATTTTGCTGTTGGAAAAGCAGAAGCTTAAAATACAAATAATAGAAACCTCTCAGCATATATGGCAAGCTGCTGTGTAAATCAAAATCACTCAGCAAAGCTAACCCCATCATAGAAAAGGTGTTATTTTTCCCCATCTGGCTTTCTCTCAAATTTACCAATCAGATGTTGTGTTTCTTCACTGAGGCACAGCAGTGATTTAAATATTTTCCTGATTTACTTCACTAAAAAAGGGTAAATGTTGAAGTGGTTAGCACTGCTGTCTTGGAGGAACTAGGTCATGGATCCGACTGCATATCTTCCAATATAACTGTGGATTTTCTTCAGACACTTTGCCTTTTTATGTTCTGTATGTCTCTATGTTGCCCTTTAATATAGACTGCCCAATGTATGGCGCTATCTCCCTCTCTCCCCACTGACTGTATGTTTGTTTCATATTTTCAATAGTTTTACATACGTCCAATGATTTCTGACATGTAAATTATATTGCAAAAGGCATATATTTACTAATTTTACATAAAACAAATTTTGTTTAGGTGGTTACTTATAATGAGGTATTTAATGCCCTTTTTAATGCCTTATATTTATTTTCAGGATTTGTTTGGGTAACTGTTTTTTATCTTTTTACATTTCCTTGTAACGTATAACATCAGTGGCATTTTCCTGCACTCAGGTTTTTTTTTTTTTCCCTCTATCATGCTCTGTAAACCAGGAAGATAGTTGTGTTTTAAAAATACTAACTGATCAGCATTGGTTGGTTTCGTACCAACAGCCTCACTACCATACTTAAATCCCCTCATTCCTCATTATGATGCTCAATTTGGACTGCAGCAACTCGTCTCCAGTTTGTTTAGACCCCTAAATGGATTGAATTGCTGTTAAGCCCTTTTAAGTATAACACCAGCTAACTTCTGAATGTTAGAAAAAGACTCCAAAGGCAGATAGGTGAGAGCAAAATTAGTTCTTATAACACTGTGACTGTAATACATTTAAGGAAATCAACGTTTTTACATACTGACATTATTAGTATTAGAACTCATGTTTTTATTTGTGTTTGGGTCAGAATAAACTTTCCCTCCTTTTTAACTTTGTGGCTGAAGTGTTTTGCTCAGGTTCATACAGGAGGCGACAGCCGACTCAGAGAGTTGACAGAACAAATATCAACAAACACTAAGCAGAAAAAATAGAGTACTCCATGGAAACTCCTAAAGGATGTCAAGTGGAACTGTGTGTGTGTGTAAGCTGTTACTGTGGATGTGCAGATCTGTGTGAGCATTCATGCTGTTTATTAATGTGCATACGTGTCTGCCAAACATCTGGCTTCGCCCCAGTGTTTGAGCATTTACACAGCACACACAGGTCAAAACAACAACTGGCAAATAAGTCATTTGAAATGAGTTTATGAAAGCAACAGCATATGTTCCAAAGAGCTAATCCTTATTTACCTTCATGCGTTTCCTTCCTTCGTCTGTTCCACAAATCAATTATGAAAGCCTCCATTTGGATCCCCTCTTTAAACAGATTTGCCAGCTTTGCTTGTCCTAACCTGCTAATATTTACACTGTAGTGGATGGTGACTTGACTTTTCCTTCCAAAACCATTGAGTATCTTTCCAGGCAAATGGTTTTTAGTGTTTTGAGAGGATTTTTTTTTTTTTTTGGTCGTTGAGGGGTTTGGGCTGGGAGCAGGAGACGAAAGTGTACAAAAGGCATTTCATCTTGCTGCTGTCATGGCATGGATCCCACTCGTTCCCTCATTTCTTTCTAATTATGCGGCGCTATGTGCTTTAAATCGCTCCATAAAATGTGTTTCATGTAAAAAGTAAGGGCGCAGAACCCAATTAGTGCTGGAGCAATGAGAAAGCATGCTGTTCCTGCTGAATAGAGTCAATTAAAACTGGACTTGTGGGTGTGTGTATGATTGTGTGCATGGGGGTGTGTGGGTGTGTGTGTAAGAGTGAAATGAGCAACCTGGGACCTGTCTCCACCTGAACTGACAGACTTACACATCCAGTGCCCAGGCCACATTTTCATGGGGCATTAGGAACTGGTATTTAATTGCTAGCAGGTTCAGTAAATTGAATTTTATATAAATTGACCAGCAAGTGTTATATTTAGTGGAGTAGATGAGTATAAATGAGCTTTTTGGGGCTTTTCAAGTCTTGGCTGAATCAGTATTATGTCTACTAACAAGAGGGTTGGTTGAATGTGGGATTTCACAGTGGAAATCCACAAAGTTAATGTGTTTTATTGGAATTTTATGCTATGGACAAGAAACAGGAAAGTAACCATTATTTTAGACATAAAATCTGAACTGTGATGTTTACTTGAATTTATCAGCTATAACTTTAAAACCCTTAAATATGATTGCAAATTTCTTCAGAAGTATCTATTTTTTTCCCTTTTTTTATTTTTGTACCGGAAGTAATTATATTCATTGCTTAAAGGCACACTATGCAACATTTTTCAGTTAATTAATGTGTTCCATAACGTTTTGGATGATTAAATGAGTCATTTTAGGTTGAACAAAGGTATTCTCGGCCGCCCTGGTGGTCTGTGGGGGAAATACCGCACTTGCAATTGCAGGAGCACCGACCTGCACCCACAGGCTCAGAAGTCTCACGAGAGTCGCTCTTGCTTTACGGCGAGAACTGCTACACCCCCCAGTTAAAAGCATGCTCGTTGCTAGCACAGTGGCGATCTTTGTGCAGTGCTGCTTTCACACCGGACGCAGCAAAATCACGTCTGCTGCTTCATTTTTGCTGCTTGTACCAGTTAGTTCTGCAGCGCAGCTGAAGCAGCTTTGCTGCTCTGGCTGCGCGGTGCAAAAGTGTGTCTGACGAGCGTTGGGCGGAGCTTCACTATCTTTTCTCTGCCTTGCAGCTATATTTGCTGTGATCAGTGGGAATAAAGTAGTTTTAATATGTTTTTAAGTGAGAAAATACACCTGAAAACGTAATCAGTGCAGTCAGTTCATTCAGATTAACATCCTGCCTTACAATATTTTTTCTGTCGGAGCCGCTCAGACCCCCACATACCAGCGGTGTGCCGACAGTAGCAATCCCTTCATCAGCAGCCTCTGGCCGGGTCGCCTCCTCGCGGTTCACCGTGGCAGCTGGTAGGTGTTTTTCATCTAAATAATCCAAACTGCAGGCAGCAGGATAATAAAAGCGAACATATTCTGCCGGCAGATTTCTGCATTTTAAGTTAATTTAGGCGTCAATAAACTGTTTAAGAGGAGTGATCATAGCGCTCTGATCATCAGCGCTGTGTCTCTCTCCCTGCCAGCTCCCAGATCAGCTTCTCTGATTGGTTGACGCGGCGTCAGATGCTTAGTCATTCGTTGCGTTCGCCTGTCTGCTAAGCTCAAAACAACCGCGCCTGGCTTGACGGAGAAACCAGGAGAACAGCTGTGCATATTTACGACAGTGCACATTTACTTTCGCTGAAGTTAATTTTGAGCTTGGAAGAGCAAAACTGGTGTCTTTTGGGTATAGAGGAACAACAATTGAGGTCATGCTGACATCCAAACCTTCCTCCAAACATTCCTCTGCCATCTGAGCTTGCATATCCTAAAATCAACAAAATAACCATTAGACTTGTTGAGAAGTTATATTTATTTGCTTTAAGCCACTCATAAGCCAAAACTGTAACTACTAGATTTGCCATAGCAGCCAGTGGGTGAGTACTTACAGTTTGAGATAAATTTTAGGACTAAAACATTGTTTGATGAGCAGACTATGCAGCTATACACCCTATTTTCCAATGTACTTCGGGTGGGAAGTTCCCACGCTGCTGTATGGATCTGACGTTAAGCGAGTCCAAGTGGAGTGTGTCCGACCTAGCAAATAATGGAGGCGTTATATTCAAGATGGAATTTTGTATACGTAAAAGCACCCGGCATCCAGCACATCTCAGACAAAACTCCACCAATGTGAAAAAAAGTAAAAAAAACAACAACAAAAAAACTTGACAAGTAGGAGAGTAAGATTGCAACAGTGCCGTGTTCTGGCCAGAGGTGCAAGCGTAAATGTAATTTTGGGGAGGGTGGCGTTCATGTCCCCTGCACTGTTTCAAACGGCCGTTTTGGTCCTCTGCATGTTTTACTTACTTTTACACAACAGTACACAGACATTTGTCGAACACTAGGACCAATCTGATAGAGCTGGCAAGAGCCTGAATAGACAGTCAGTCTATGAAAACACACACATGCACAAAGACTGTCTGTCTGTCTGTCGCACTGTCTCTTATATGCACGCACATGTCCTGCTTTATTCCAGTTTCTGACGAATGGAAATGGGTCGAATTTGTCCAGAGGAGGTCTGTTGAGGTCCACAAACAGGAGTGAAGACCTGCTGTCTTCACACAATCTGTTCTGCGTTGCCCGTGTTATTAACTGCGGAAAAGCACATGGCTAATTTGCATACACGAACAGGATTGGCTGGCTCCTCTTCGCAAAAAACAGAGCATATTTGTGAATAAAGGTTTTGAATTTTAATACTGGACATGTTGAGCTTAAAAACATTTTAGTGACCATTAGCGACAAAAAAATTATTTTTGTCCTGCCCTCACTCTTAGCTTAGCAGGTAGATAGCCATAATTTCCAATAACCACACCGTAAGCCTTTTCTTTGGATTTATTGGCTGGTATGGATGGATGAATGAATGGTAAAACTGCAACAAAAAAATATTGTGCATAAGTCTTTGTGTAAACAGGCACAATTCCAAATAAACAGG
>NW_024038305.1:0-54107 GCF_016077235.1 Cyprinodon tularosa
TTTTTTTTTAATTTATTTATTTTTTTTTTTTTTTTTACACTTACAGCAACAAAGTTTCAAGTTTGAAATAAATCAATGAAAGCTGTAATATCATATGCATTTTCTTTAGAAACAACAGCAAATAACAAAGTAGAAAAGTTGCATCAAAAAATACTGCAAAAATACTGCACAATATCAGTGTAATGAGTTCAATGCAATACCTCGGCTCCAGAGAAACTGTCCAACATATTTTTTTAGAATGTAATAAATATATTCAGAAAGAGAGATGTTGTGTAGAGAGTTAGACAGGAATAAAAATAAACTACATATAAGGGAATTGTTTCAAAGGTCATCTGGGGATGTAGTTTTTGGGGGTATTTTTAATTTTCTAAGAAGAACGGGTATTTTAGGGAGAATATAATAGTTTGTCTGGTCCATACTCCATTCTGGAAGGTGGCGGTAATGCAGCTATAAGTTGTTTGCCAACCGCCATTAAAAAAAAGAAGAAGAAGAAGGCTCCAGAGTGTTGACGTCACCGCCCCTTGAGAGACGCTCCGCTGCACCTCTCCCAGATTGTAGCTGACCGCAAACAGTGCACCAGACAGGAGGCCGGCTAGTTTTGTTTTTATGACCGAAATTGCGGAAAACAACTCGTGAAGTTTGACCCGCTAGAAGAGCGAGGTGCGCGAGAACGCTGGGAGCCTTTTTCCAGCTGAATCTCCGCTCTTTTTGCCCCATTGTCCCTCCGTCGTCGGACTAAACTCGCCCCCACTTCCTCATCGCCTCGGCCGTATCTAGACCCACAGCGTGTAGCCCAGACCACGCTTCAATACTGAGCATAATTTAAAAATGTCTGTGTGAAGCTTGCTGCAACAAACTGCTGTAAGAGTATAACCAGGAAGCGCGGTAGGAGGGGAAAATAGGTTTAGCGCCACCGCAGCACGGGAGGAAGAATTACGCCCAGGAGCAAATGGATAAAAATAGACCGGAGGGAAAAAAAAAACATTAATCGATTATCTTGCGGACGTGTCGATGCATCGGATCGTCGGCTTTTGGATCGATGCATCGATACAAAACGATTATTATTTACACCCCTAATCTATACCCTAACTTGCCTTAAAAATCTATTTTTTGTGCAACTTTGCCCTGTTTGGGGGTCCGCCACGGGCTCAGGGTGGGCGTTAAAAATCAGGTAAGTCATGAGGGTTAGCCCTTTAATGGGGCCTCGGGCCCGTGACCCTGTGACCTTTAGATAGCCCCCCAAAATTTTTCAAAAAAGGCCGTTTATTGGATTTCCTTACCAAAAAAAAGTTTTTTGACAAAGTCCTGCATATATGCAGACTAGAGGAGGAGTTGATGATCCTTGTCACTGAAGTAAAACAACACAGAATGGTGACAGAATTGAGGAGTGGTGTCTGAATATTGTTCAATGCAATTATCTGAGACTAATTTTGTTCATGGTCCCAGACAAATGACTAAGTGAAATGAATGCAACATTGTAGGCATAACAAAATCCAGGAGTACACCGCTTTAATCTGAAATTGTTGGAAAATCTTTTTTTTGTTTTATATGGATTAAAAGGTGAAATCTGTCCGTTTTGTCATAGATGGATTTTCTTCATTGCTTGATCCCGTAAAGTTAAATTTGTCCCGGGAGGAGACCAATTGATACACCCACATACTGTACATACACACACAAACCACAGGAAGGGACTTCATAACAAACATTGTGGAAATATCTCAAGTGCAACTTACTCTGTTGTTTGGACATATGAAATATTTAATATATTAAAAATAAAGCCAACTTTTAACATCCTAATTTGATCACCATTCTGCTCACCTGTAGGCAGCGAGTTCTAAGAAGGATCTCCGCTGTTGACTCGGTGCGACAACGTTTGGGTTAAAATTTGTTAAATGAAAGCACATTTTCACCTTTTTCTTCGTGTGTTTTACTAGAATTGGTGTATTTTGTAGGTGGCTGCAATATACATTGTAGATATTTTGTGCATATACCGTAAATTCTCTAATATTGGCCTGTATTCCATTAGCGGCCGGGACTCTAACATTGGCCGGTCTCGCTGTCAGAGGAGGTAAATAATGGCCGGTCTCTCATACAGGCCGGGGCTATAAACGTTTTTTCTGGGCATACCTCAACATTAGACTTGTGGTAGTAACATACAAGTACCACAGCCCTGCGCAGCTGGACGACAGGCCCTGACTGCTGCCCGTCTGCGCGAGGAAGAGAACAGACACGCAGCAGAACAGGAGGAGGACGAAGAGGAACTGTACAATAATGAACTTGTTATAGAGACTGGCGCGAGTGATGAGGAGATTACAGGGAGAGATAAAGAGGAGGAGGAAACTGAGGCGGAGGATTAAACAGAATTGGAGGATTTTTTTTTTTTTTTTACTTCAAACCAAGCGAGACATGGTAACTGTACTTTTTCAATAAATGACCCTAGTGTTTTATAGGTTTAAATAGACACAAAATCTCATTTTTATTCATTCCACTAGTAGTCTGTTTTGCTCAAATAGCAATAGAGGCCTGTCTCTAATTCTGGCCTCTTTCCAATAAAGGCCTGGACCACGATGCACTTGAGTGAAATAAAGGCACAGGCCTATATTAGAGGATTTACGGTATGTTTTTGTAACCCTAATTTTTAACATAGCGCTGTAAATGAAAAGAAATACAAATATGGTGCAGACTTGGCCTATAGACCTCCGTGTAGCCGGTGGGAATTGTAGTTCTATTGCAAATGTTAATATGAATCTAATACAATAATTTCATGTAATTGTGAATAAAATTATTTGACCAGACTATAACCTCTTGATATAGACTTTATATTAAATGTTAATATTAGATATTTTTTAGAAATTTGTTAGGATGACCTCTTGAATGGAAACATCTCTTTTTCAAAGGGTTCTTAAGCTTAACACATATTGACAATAGCACAAATCGATTACAAATCTATATTCATGAAATAAAACATTTACAGCAGCAAAAAAGAAAAACATCACAAAACTTTACAAATCTCATAACACTCCCTCAGACAGAATGTAATGTCTTGATTTTGAAGTAGCCTTGTTTTTTCAAAGGACACTTCAGTACAAATGTGTAGAGACTGTAAGTTACATTACGGTTATGTCACAGGTGTTCTGATAAACAGTATCGGCAACATTTTACATAGCACTATGCTGCTGATAAGAGTTATTGATAAACAATGTTCCAGTTTGCCCCATGTCACTGATCTTTTTCAGTTTTAATTCTGACTCTTCAAATACACTTTGAGGTTGTTATTACAATATCTCTGAATAATAGCAAGAAAGGATCTTACTTAGGAGAGAATGACATAAGCTTGAGACCTTTCCAATGAAGTCTCAGGATGTGCTGCTAACCCTAACCCAACATTGGCATCAGGCACTGAGCGTACTGGGCACCAAGCAACTGTAGCCGCCCTGATCTGAACTCTGCGTTGTGTATAACAGTCAAAGGAATCAGCAGACGAGGACCATTGGTGTATTGCAGCAGTAGGGCAGGTTTATTCTGTTTAAAACAAAAGAAAATTCAGGACAGCAGTTCTTGGGTTCGGGCTTCCCCACACATACACCTCTCCCCAGCGCGGCTCGGCGCGAACTCAGACAGGAATGTGTTCAAAACAACTAAACTCCTCTCAGAGGTTCAAAAATAATAAAATAATACATTCATTCATTCAAAACAATTAAATAAAATGCAAACGGAAATAATCTGCCCAATATTTGCAATTCTTTCAGGCCAAATTGAATTAATAATAAAAAGAACTTTCCATAAAAATATACTGAATACATTAATTAAACAACTCACATACCTGTTTAAAACAAAAGAAAATTCAGGACAGCAGTTCTTGGGTTCGGGCTTCCCCACACATACACCTTAACAAATGAGAAGAACGAAAAGAACCACATTGGCACAGTAGACCCAATAAATGTCACCAGTGTAGGAATTAAAAACCCAAAACAGCGCTGCACTAAACATATAACATTTAACCAAAGGTATATAACAACGTGAGTTTATAAAACATACATTTTTGATATTTTTAAGAAACAAATAGAAGACCACAATGTATGCTTACCTCTCCCCAGCGCGGCTCAGCGCGAACTGAGGAAAGCAGCGGGAACACACAGGATATGACGCGAAAACAGGAAACAAGAAAATAAAAGCTTCTCCGCCAAAATAAAATACAATTTAAAAATAAAAACAAATATAAAATAAATTATCAAAACGGATTTGGAGTGCAATATAAACATTTTTTGCACACTTGCTACATCCACCCCTCCTAATTTCACCAAAATCCAAGTCAGTCTAAATTTTACGATCCCAATACATGGAAAACTGACAAATTTGATGAACATTTAGCACAGGGTTGCTATACCCTAGTATAACACTCGGCTTGAGAGCCACCTACAAAACAGGTTTCGAAGGGACATATGGTTGATCAGGCCTCTGCCCTCCTCAGATCAATATGATGCCATTTACACCATACAATTCTGTGCCAACTTTACACCCATAAACACAAGATACAAATTAGAGGAAAACAATATCCCATTAAAATTACATTGCTAAACTGTCCATGAACAGAACTCTAAACAGATTAACTCAAAACCAAGTAAGAATGGTCTGGGATTTTTGGCTCACAGAATTTGCCAAATCCCTAAAATCAAAAGGTCTTTGAACCATAGATTCAATGAGTCTGTTCACCCTTTTGCTGACCCGACCCACCCGAGTCCTAACAACTTGGTCAGTATTCTCTGGAGGATGACCCATGTCCATGTTTGCATCTGAATTTACAAGAACCTCTGTATCCATGGAATGAGCTTGACTCACTGTATGTAACTCTTCTTCTGCCGAATGGCCATCAGTATGTTCACCTGAGAGTACCGTCACACTGTGAGGGGTCGCAAGACTCTGGTTGGATAAGCCTGGTTCTGACACTTCTTGATCCAGAGAGACATTGCTGTCACAGTTCATTGTTTTACTCATCTCCCATGCATTATCTCCATCACCCAAACTTCCCTCTTCCAAAGCGTCAAAGGAGTCCGACAGGGCTTGTGCCTCCTCTACCCCGACAACAGAGATCTCATCCTGGCCTGTTCTCACAGGTAGAAAACTGATGTCCAGTATCAGGTTTCGGTGCTCAACTTTTTTGTTACCCTCTTTGTCCTCCAACTTGTATGTGTGAGTTTGGAGATTTCTGTCGACAATTGTGTAAACTGTGGCATTCCACTTGTCAGATAACTTTTTCTTCCCTCTATCACCCTTGTTTGCTAGCAAAACTCTTTCGCCAATGTTCAGGTGAGTACCTTTAACTTTCCTGTTGTATCCTTCTGCCTGTTTGTCTTGTTCTTCCACAGCATGTGTTTGAGCTATCCTAGCTGCCTCATACAGATGTGACATGAGAGTTTTGGCATAGGTCTTATAATCAGTAGTCACTGGATCACACAACACCTGTTTGAAGATCACATCCACTGGGAGCCTCGGAACCCGACCAAACATGAGTTGGAATGGAGCAAATCCTGTAGTCTCATGAACTGTAGCATTATATGCAAAAGTCAATGTTTGTATCTGTTCAGGCCATTTGTTCTTCTCTCTGAGTGACAATGATCTGAGCATGCTGCCAAGTGTGCTATTGAACCTCTCGGTGCCTCCGTTTCCCATGGGATGATATGCAGTGGTGTGAGACTTTGATACTCCCGCCAGTTGAAGCAGTTCAGCAATTAGCTCACTTTCAAAGTTTGCTCCCTGATCCGAATGGATCCGTTCAGGAAACCCATACACACAAAACACGCGGTCCCACAACTTTTTTGCAACCTGCTTTGCTGTTTAATTGGTGCAAGGGAATGCGTGGGCTAGTTTTGTGAAATGGTCGGTCAGGACAAGCACATCCACTGAGTTTTGCTTTTTATCCTCCGCGCTCCAAAAGTCTAAACACACCAACAGTTCAACAGCTTTACCCCAGCTGTGACCTCAGCAACCTCCTGCACAGACTGACAGCAAGTAAAGTTCAACAGCTTTACCCCAGCTGTGACCTCAGCAACCTCCTGCACAGACTGACAGCAAGTAAAGTTCAACAGCTTTACCCCAGCTGTGACCTCAGCAACCTCCTGCACAGACTGACAGCAAGTAAAGTTCAACAGCTTTACCCCAGCTGTGACCTCAGCAACCTCCTGCACAGAATGACAGCAAGTAAAGTTCAACAGCTTTACCCCAGCTGTGACCTCAGCAACCTCCTGCACAGACTGACAGCAAGTAAAGTTCAACAGCTTTACCCCAGCTGTGACCTCAGCAACCTCCTGCACAGACTGACAGCAAGTAAAGTTCAACAGCTTTACCCCAGCTGTGACCTCAGCAACCTCCTGCACAGACTGACAGCAAGTAAAGTTCAACAGCTTTACCCCAGCTGTGACCTCAGCAACCTCCTGCACAGACTGACAGCCAGTAAAGTTCAACAGCTTTACCCCAGCTGTGACCTCAGCAACCTCCTGCACAGACTGACAGCAAGTAAAGTTCAACAGCTTTACCCCAGCTGTGACCTCAGCAACCTCCTGCACAGACTGACAGCAAGTAAAGTTCAACAGCTTTACCCCAGCTGTGACCTCAGCAACCTCCTGCACAGACTGACAGCAAGTAAAGTTCAACAGCTTTACCCCAGCTGTGACCTCAGCAACCTCCTGCACAGACTGACAGCCAGTAAAGTTCAACAGCTTTACCCCAGCTGTGACCTCAGCAACCTCCTGCACAGACTGACAGCAAGTAAAGTTCAACAGCTTTACCCCAGCTGTGACCTCAGCAACCTCCTGCACAGACTGACAGCAAGTAAAGTTCAACAGCTTTACCCCAGCTGTGACCTCAGCAACCTCCTGCACAGACTGACAGCAAGTAAAGTTCAACAGCTTTACCCCAGCTGTGACCTCAGCAACCTCCTGCACAGACTGACAGCAAGTAAAGTTCAACAGCTTTACCCCAGCTGTGACCTCAGCAACCTCCTGCACAGACTGACAGCAAGTAAAGTTCAACAGCTTTACCCCAGCTGTGACCTCAGCAACCTCCTGCACAGACTGACAGCCAGTAAAGTTCAACAGCTTTACCCCAGCTGTGACCTCAGCAACCTCCTGCACAGACTGACAGCAAGTAAAGTTCAACAGCTTTACCCCAGCTGTGACCTCAGCAACCTCCTGCACAGACTGACAGCCAGTAAAGTTCAACAGCTTTACCCCAGCTGTGACCTCAGCAACCTCCTGCACAGACTGACAGCAAGTAAAGTTCAACAGCTTTACCCCAGCTGTGACCTCAGCAACCTCCTGCACAGACTGACAGCAAGTAAAGTTCAACAGCTTTACCCCAGCTGTGACCTCAGCAACCTCCTGCACAGACTGACAGCCAGTAAAGTTCAACAGCTTTACCCCAGCTGTGACCTCAGCAACCTCCTGCACAGACTGACAGCAAGTAAAGTTCAACAGCTTTACCCCAGCTGTGACCTCAGCAACCTCCTGCACAGACTGACAGCAAGTAAAGTTCAACAGCTTTACCCCAGCTGTGACCTCAGCAACCTCCTGCACAGACTGACAGCAAGTAAAGTTCAACAGCTTTACCCCAGCTGTGACCTCAGCAACCTCCTGCACAGACTGACAGCCAGTAAAGTTCAACAGCTTTACCCCAGCTGTGACCTCAGCAACCTCCTGCACAGACTGACAGCAAAACATTATAATCATAGCAAGTAAAGTTCACTCTTTGTAATATAAGTAAGATAGAGATAACACATGTGTATAATATGATTAAAGTAGAATAACTTATGTCCAATTAATCCAACAGTAATGGTGGAGGAAGAAGGACAGGAGGGTCTCTGGACTCTGGAAGCATGTTAGTGGATTATGGTGCTGAATCTAGCAAACAGATAAGCAAAACAAAGTGTCAACAATGAAAAAGTGGCAAATATTATGCAATGTAAAATCGGAATGCAACAAACATAATGTGTGTTAAAAAAATATATTTAAAAAAAGTATTTTTCATTTTTTCATTTCATTTCATTTTCATTTCATTTCATTTTTCATTACCAAGTGGCTCAGATGGAGTTGAGGGTTCTAAGATGATGGTTGGTGCTGAGGCTCCCGACCCTAACATCCAATTAGAGAAACGTTTTAGTTTGGCAGTAACTGTCATATTCCCAACTGCAATATTATCAAAACCAGGAGCTATAATAATTACAGTAGGCTAAGTACTTGGAAGAATGGCTTTGTAATAAAGTGGTTTCCAAAGGTTAAGATTCTGTGAATGCAGACAACAAATCTATCCTTGTTGTTGCCTGCATTGATGTATATATATTTTATAGTATTCATCATGGCCCCACAGATTCCAAAAGTAATTATAATTGTCATATATATAGCATTTTTCCTCTGAAATGATCATGTGAAACAATCAAAGGTCCAATGCAATTCTTTTTCTTTTTTTTCTAAAATTTTAAGCACTGTACTTGGAGACTAGTGTGTCAATTATTGATGCAAAGGTTATAGCCTAAAAAAGAAAGATACTCCTTATATGCTAATGTATTTGCAGGCAACTGTTTGGTCAGACAGAAGTTCTTTCTCAGTTTGTGGCCAAAGATCTGCAAGCTGAATTATGAATATTGGCAGGAGAAACTGGGTTTGTTATGATGAAAAATAAAAGATGATAATTATACATTATGCACAACCACAAACAATGCATTTCATTTACCCCATTGTTTTAACAACCCCAAACATATGGCAACTGTCATTAAAACAGTCTTCAGATGAAATCTGAACAAGGAGACCTGGAACTGATGGTACAGCCTGTGTATTCAATTCCATTCAGTTTATTTATATAGCGCCAAATTCACAACACATGTCATCTCAAGGCACTTTACAGATCATCCAGTCAGATTGATACAAAGTTTTCTATCTAAGGAAAACCCGTTGATTGCATCGACTCATTGACTCTTCAGCAATCCCTCACACTAAGCATGCTTGTAGCGACAGTGGAGAGGAAAAACTCCCTTTGAACAGGAAGAAACCTCCAGCAGAACCAGGCTCAGTGTGAGCGGCCATCTGCTGAGGCCCACTGGGGTTCAAGGAGACAGAAGCAGAGACACAAAAAGCAGCTGTATAAGGCGGCCCCGTCCAGTAGTGCCCTGACCTCAACCTAATGGCATGCATCTTATGATTTTATGTGGAGACAGGGGTATTTTGGACTGCCTACATTATTACACTAATAACTGAACACACAGAAACACAGGCAACATGAAAAGTTCAACAAAGAATGTTGTCCATGAGAGCTTAGAGGAATTAATGATGTTTTGAAGGCAAAAGGTCGTCACACAATATAGATTTGAATCATATTTTTCTTCACTTAATTCACTTCATATTTTGTTAATGTATATCAGGGCTACTTACAGCTGTCATGATGGTCATACATTTTTTATTTATTTAGTATTACTTTTGTCAATTTTAACTTACAGTATTTCACTGACAGCTGATTTTTTCTGTGTTTAATGGATGAGTATGTAAACTTTCAAGCTCAACTGTAATTGGGTCCAACAATGGCCACATGCTTGTTTTTGTTTTTTTCATAAATCCCCAGTCCAAAAAACCTGACTCAAATTAATGAGACCTCATGCAGAACTTGACAAGCTGTCGGGTCAGTTAACATTTACTAAGAGGTGCTGGACCAGGGATACATGGAAAACCTGCAGGACTGTGGCCCTCAGGGCCGGCGATTGCTATAGGCGAGCTAGGCAATTGCCTAGGGCGACAAATGTGTTTGGGGCGCCCTCTAGCGTCGCCCTTAGGCTTACTTCCCATTAATCATAGAATTAGAAAAAAAAGCGAATTAAACGGGTTATGAAGCGTCCGTCAGTTTGACTTAACCTTACATATATATAAATAGCAAAATATGAACAAATAAATATACCACCGTTTTTTTTTTTTTTTTTTTTCACATTTAAGAGAAAACCGGAAAAGATTCTGATCACTTTTCAAGCGCCCTCCAACCCGGAAGTCGTGACGTCAAGCGCCCTCCAACCCGGAAGTCGTGACGTCAAGCGCCCTCCAACCCGGAAGTCGTGACGTCAAGCGCCCTCCAACCCGGAAGTCGTGACGTCAGAACGGGAGCGTTCATGGCGGTCTACTGCACTAAATGCGATAGCCAAAACGAGAAATCTGAAAGCAAAATTTCGACTTCAACCGAGCGATTCCTACCAGGAGACCATTCTGATGTATCGGAGGAAGAATATTTGTGTCTGGAGCCTCACATGTTCGACCCAGATGTTTCAGATGAAGAGAAGGCAGCGGACGAACAACAGCGAGTCGGACAATGAGTGGAGATTGGACGTCGGCCGGGAGATTAGATGAATGGTAGGACAAGTTTTTTCTTTTAACAGTTCAAACATTTTTTTGTATGTTGACTTCATTTTTTCCTCAAATAAAATCTCATTTGATGATACCATCAACGAATTTGCCATTAGGAAGTCCAGACGAGTCAAATTTTAATGCTGCATCAATTTTGAAGGTGAATAGAAATACCTGAAACAACTGATAGATAGAACTACAAGAACTTCAAACTTTTAATTTTGTAATGGTATTCATAAAAGCACTTTTGTTTGTAGAGGGTTAATCCTTTCTTTAATCACTAATCAATGTCAGAAATCAGGCTAAATATACCTGATATATTTTATTTAGAGGAACATTTTGTTTATCTCATTTCTATTTATGTTCAAATGATTTAATTGAACTGGAACAGAAAATTTAATTTAATGTTTATCAATTACTTTTTTATGTAGTCCTTGGTTGAAGAATTTCTTAAATTTATTATTTTTTATTGTTATTTGGTAATTTCTGAAATTGATTTATTTAATATTTGTTTAATGTGTGTTAAATTTGTTAATTGTCTGAAATAAATTCATTCATTGATTCAATCCAGTTTTTTAGTTATACTTTACCTAAGTGTCCTTACAGATGGTTAAAAGTGTTTTTGCACAGTCCTAACTTTGAGTGTGTAATAAATTATTTAAAATAATAAAAAAGAAAAGGTACTGAAACCTATTCTGGTATTTGTCTATGCATCACTCCATGCTAAGTTACAGTTTTTTCTGAATGCTTAAACACAACCTTGATTCTTATAGCGCAATTTCTAAAACTATTAATACTTATAGCAAATCCACTCACTGAGTTCACAAAACTAAAAGAACAAACACTGCTTTGCACTCAATTTGCAATTTTGTAACACACACTTTGCACAACTGTAGGCACAATTCACCGCACAGCACTCTTTGTGGAACTGTAAACACAACTCAATGAAGCACTAAACAGATGCTGAAAACAGTACTGGTATTTCGCACGGCAAAAGTGTGGGGTGGGGGGGGCAAAACTCAATCTCGCCTAGGGCAACCAAAGGGCTAGAACCGGCCCTGGCACTGGCCCTCGTAGGTCTGAGTTAAATAGTCCTGATGTAGATTGTTACTGTCTACTTATCATGCAGCATTTTTCCCAAACCCACCTAAAAGTTCTGCCATCATGCATCTTCATGATTCATGGACTAAAGTGCATGTGGCCCACGCATATTATACACTCAAAAAAATGTGTTTTTCTCTTGGAAGACCGTACCTGTATGCACATGCTGACCCCCTGGCTTTGTAGAGTGCAGTGGAAGAGATGTAGGGGGGGGACACAGCCCTGGAGGCGGGTGGGTTTCAGAGGTCAAAGTGCAGCTTCAGGGTCTAAGGTAAAGTCACAGATGGAAAATCATTTCTTTAGTCCAAAGTATGTAAGTATTTGCATGTAGCCTTTCTTACCACAAGGTGTTAACAGAATAGACACCAGTCTATCTTCCTCCATGGCTTCAGGTTCCAAAGCTGCAGAGTTCCCATGTCCTTCAGATTCGGAGGGGATGGATGTTTCGGCCTCTCTCCTCCTGTTAACAATGGCTATTTGCAAACATCTCATCTTAGATAATGTTGTCATTGTGTATTTCTTTCCAGTTTAATAGGCAACGTCAACTCTATAAATAACAGTGGTAATGAATAATCAGGTCAAAAATATTATCAAAAACTTCAGCAATGGTGCTGTTACTACTGCAGAAAGATACTAGCTTTTAGTCATGGCCTACACGTCTCTCATCTCATTTGAACTCTTCTGTCCCACTCGGTCTTGGTTTGAACAAAATGAAGGGTCCAATCCTCAATTGTCACGATAACATTTTCCAATCCCCCAAAATGTTCCTGCAGGATAACAACAACAGACAAGTCAGAGTATGAAAAGTGTGTGGTTCCAAAGCTAATGACGTATTAAAAAATTAATCCACTGACTCAAATTAAACTAATAGTTAGTTTTTGTTTATTGTTTAATGTAATCAGGATTAAACCAAATGCATCACCCATAAAATCGTGCCAAATACATTGGACAGAAATTAGAATGAGTTTTGTACAGGTGTGAACTGTGTAGGTACTGTTTGTGAGACATCTTTTTTTATTTCCTTCTTTTTCATCAGTCTGTCACAGGAAACACAAGTAATACTTCAGTCCAGCGTCTTAGCAAGAGACTAAACTAGTGAAAACAACATATGTATATGTAAACAGTGTGGCACAGTGTGTTCCATGTCTGCAAACATCCAGTCCAGGGAACATGTGTGCGCTACACATGGAAACATCATGCATGATGCTGGTTTGGAAGAAAAGTACCAAAACTAAATGCAGAGTGATCAAGAATAGTGGCCGATTAGAGGTTTTTCAGTGCACTAAGGATAACTGGAACATTTCACCAGCACAGAACCTAAGAGGCAACTTAAAATAGAAAGATAATGATTTGAGAAAATATTGTTCATATCCTTTATCCAAGAATTACATAATAACAAATGCAAAATATTGTATCAGACCACTTCAAGTATTTTTTGTTTGATTTTTTAAATAAGATCTTGAGCTGTTTCAAACTTAAAGACCCACAACGCAATTTTTAGACCTTGAAAAAGTACATTTCTGATTGGTTTTGATGACACACCAACATTCATTATGTGCATTTTCAAGCCGTCACTGCTCAGCGGCGGCCCAAGGCTCAGAAACTGCATTATGTTACTTTTGGATTCAGGATGTGGCCGTCACGTTGCAGCCCACTATTAGTTGTGACTGCGTCGCGTACTAACCAACGGATATGAACCAGATATGAATACAGTGACTGTTCTGAATGTGCATCATGTTGGATTCAGCAAAGAAACACAAGGAAAAATCACTGGACGAAGAGAGGAAAAGAAAGAGAGGAAGGGACAGAACAAGAGTCCAGATAAGACTGTCTTTTACTGGCTGAAGTGAATCACAGTTCAGGTACGATGACGAGGGAGGAAGTTTAGCCGTTGATGGGGGGCACGTCACGGAGAAAACTGCTAAAAGCTGATGGGTCTTTAAGTTCAGGGGGTTTCCCCACCTGCATCCGTCTATATTGCCAATCAGCTTCACTGAAGACAAAATGAAGACATAATGATTTTATAAACACAAACAAATAAAATATGATGTGGACTAACCTTTTAGAAGGTTCTCGTAAAGTGTTTTTATGAGTTTCACGGCGTCCTTCTCCTTCTCGGTTTCAACGTCTAGGCCACTTAAAAAATCACAGAAGACTTCTTCTCATAGCCAAACAAAAGAACTGGATTCAACCCAGCCATCCTTAACTTGTGGATCTGAAAACAAAATTAATTCATTATCAAAATGGATGAAATGGAAATAAAACAACTTATCAATGTTAGTGGCTGAAATGTCTGAATTCATGGGGGTTGTTTTGGCCATGCCTTTAAACAAGCAAAACATTTTGGTCAACATATGTTTCCAATTGTCGTCACATTAACAGACTGTCAATTATATGACTATAAAAAAATAAATAAATAAAAGCTCTATAAGAATAAGAAAAATCTAAAGTGTTTGAGAAAATGAAACTGTTGTCTGATTACCACCACCATGAAACCAAATTACCTAAAGCTTAAGCTCTTCATGCATCTTTAGGGCAAAAGAATATGACTACGTCATTTTTTCTCCCTCTCTGTCTACAACATGTTTCCTGGAGTTTCATGGGATCCAATGGTCATGCAGACTGTCCTACTGACTGACAGGCATATATTGGAGAACATCACAATCAGAAAGAACATTGGGAGGAGAGTATAAAAAGGAAATGTTTTTGGATATGCTGGGCTACTGTACATCCTCAGTTAAATGTGATTGTTTAACATAAATGGTTTAAGATTGATTTCAAATCTGCTTTAGTATGATGAATGAAATTATAATTATGTCCAGCTCAGTACATTTACTGAACTCTCTATAATGTAGGTAGTTAAAAATATGTGAAGTCTGACATGCCTAGATAATTGCAGTTTCTTACCAGAATTTGGGCAGAATTACCAAGTTTGCAGGCGTTGCGTCCTGTTTTCAGTTTTCCCCCATTGCTGGTTGTATTTCCTCTTGGCATTTTCCACATTTTTCTTTAAAGGCTGTTTGGCCCCTCAAAGTTTGCAAATCTTGAATGCAACACGAATTTGCTGCATGCAAGACATGCACAACTTCATTGCTGAGCCTGGCATTTCAGCTGTAAGGGATAAGAGACAAAATAATAAAACAAACAAAACAACAACTTTAAGACAAATAAAGGAAATACAATATCAAAATTGGATTGGCCTCAATATAACTATTAGGATTCCACTGGTAATTTAAGAACCTCTTTAAAAAATGTGTTTCTCCATTTGAAAAGTCAGTATATTCAGTTATTCTTAAGATAAAAAAATAATCATTTCATAATAAATGTATCAACATAACAATCAATCAGTAAATCTGTCTACAAACTATTCAGTCAGTCAGCCGGTGCAGTCATTTTGGGTTCATATTCCGATACAATATCACTTTCAGACCGATTCAATATGATTGAAGATAATCCTGACAGATGATCTTTTAAAAGACAAAAGAGTGTAACTTTATACTTTGCATGCACAGGAAACTGCCGTCTTGGTCATTTTTAACTACAGCAGAAGTATTTCGACATGACTGTTTTTAAATTACTTTAAAAACCAACAAATCCTTATGAAAAGACACAGGTTGACGAATCCACATGAATCTAATATGCTACGTCTTTGCTAACATTAGCTTTGTTTATTATTGCAAGAATAGCCAGAAGTCCTTACGTCAAAAAGAAAAGAACAATACTAATCAACTGTTCACTGTCCTAATGTCAAAATGTAAGATTTGATGTCTGATTGATATTCAAACAGTGTAAACTTACGTTTGAGGACGAAGCGCGGAATAAAGAACTTGGAGAAAGTACGGTGGTGTACATAGAGCGCGTTTCCAGATGTGTCCCACCTCACCTCTGGCACTGCTGGAACAGTAATCACAGGAAAGAAGTGCCGTCTGAAAAAAGCACTCTCTCCACTCACGTTTTTTTTTTTTTTTTTATCAAAAATGACTAACAACAGCTAGTATTGTCATGCATTAAAAAGCCTATAGGTTATAAAGTTTACGATGTGAATTTATAGTTTTTATTCGAAATTTTTCAATACACTTTCAATACACTTCCTAATCAGCCGTGGGTGAACCAAAATTCTGTATATCTTTTTATTTTTTTAAAGAAAAGAAAGACAATTAACAAAAGATGGGGTGCAATCACAAAAAAAGTGTTTTATTAAAACGTTTTACCAAAACTACCCCCCCATTAAAAGAAGGAGAGCAAACGTCACGCGATCAGACTTTTGTGAAAATATGTACGCATTTTTTGTGCATTACTTTTTGGTAATATACAGTACGAACTAATGGTGAGAACAGCCTGAACAATCGGTTCCTCTCCCATAATGGAAGACTGTTGGATTATGGTAGAACCTTTTCCACCTTTAGCTCGATCTCCTTTTATGCTACATGATATGTCTCATCATGACCCATTCATCTGACTAAGAAAGGTCAAATTAAAATATGCATGGTGCACTTTAAGATGATGGCAATCCCAACCATCTTTCAACAATCATATATTGCAATGCCTCAGAACAGAGATCCAGTATGGAAGGCAGGACATACAGTGAGATTACTCAGAAAGCGGTAATTTAAAACTGGATCTGCAGTAGCAACGGCTAAGGCAGGAAGCTCTACAGGGGAGAAAACACAGGTTAGTGACCATGATAATCTGACCGAGGATGATTAGGAACACGTGAGTCACTAACCTGGTTTTACAGTTCAGTCTGGGCCCAGAGAACGAGGATGATTCCAGCCGGTCCGCTGATAAGACAGGCTGCAGATCTGACAGGACATCAGATCCAAGCAGATAAAGGAAGGCAGGATAATCCAGAGAAATACAGTGTTATGTATTATGATACGTATTTAATGGCATCTAAAGCTAACTACACATGTGAATAAATGGCTAGTCTGAGCAGAGACTAGTTAAAACCAGCTCCAAAGCACAGACTGGGGCGGATTATACTTCTTTACTCTTTCTCTTTTGGATTACATGAGTACATGTAATCCAAAGACTGCTGAAGTCACCTGCCAAAGCCAGGGCTGTACCTGACCTTAACCTAAACTAACCTGGCCTCTAGTCCTCATCCCTGCAGAATCCGCTCCAAAACAAGCTAGACAGCCCAATCTGAGCTGATCCAGGAGGAAGTATTCGCCAACTGCAACCTCATGAACCTCAACCTCACCTAAACTCCAGCATGAGCCCCCCCCACCCACGCGCCAAGCATTCCCCGATAGGTAGCACCTAACAGAGGACATAGGATGCTGGCCCTAACACCCAACTGCACCTGCAGCCCAGGGCGGGGCCTAGACCCTCAGATGTACACCTACCCATACACACACACACCCACCCCCCTACACACACACACACACACATTCTGGTTCTGCCATCGTAATTTTCAACCCTTCCTATGCCCTAACCCTAAACCATTACCAATGCACACCTAACCCAAAGGACACCTTAGCCCTAAACCTAACCAATAGCAAAATAGCATGTGAGGATCAGCAAAATGTCCTCACTTTGCAACACTGGTCCTCAATCTGATGATGAACATGGAAAAATGGTCCTCACTCTGACACACACACACACAAAATGAAAAAAAGACTTGGAATATGACAGTAAGGCTGCAACATGACAGTGAGGAGGCCCTTCATGTAACAGAAGCCTAATGATTCCATTTGGCAGATGTTGCTGCTAAAGAGAAAGCAGTTAGGAGGCAGTTCCAATACTTCCTCACTGAGTCACTTCTAACCTTAATAATTCACATTATGTTAGTTGGGCATTAAGGTGCGTTTGATGATCTTGATGATCTTAAAGATCTAAATATGCAAACATTACTAGACTTAACACTATTAGACACCATTCAGCGCCATGCACTGCTCTCTGTTTATTATGCTATAGATGTGGTGACCCCAAACGGGCTGAATGTGAAGAAGTTCTCAGCCATGCATGACTTTCAGAACCTTCACTCCGCCCACAAGAACCGCATCAAGGAGTTTGTCAGAGGTCACTTCTATGGGTAGGTGAGAAAGTCATGCAGCTTTAAGTCTAATTCTAAAACTTCTAAAAGCATCATATTGTTAATCTGCTGAGATGTTTTGTGTGGTCAGTTTATAAAAGTCTAATTTCTGCAGGCATCTTGACCTGGATAAAACCCTGTTCTTTTTATCGCTGGAAGGTAGGAATTCTCCAACAAGGGAGCGGATATTTTCCTTGAATCCCTCTCTAGGCTCAACTACTTGCTGCGGGTGAAGACTTTGTACTTTGTGTTCTGTTTAGCATTGATCTTGCGTTTGAAAGTCGATTTTAGCACATTAATCTGTCAACAGATCCACAGGAATGACCTGACAGTGGTAGTTTTCTTCATCATGCCAGCTGAAAGCAACACCTTCAATGTGGAGTCGCTGAAGGGGCAGGCGGCAAGCAGCTCTGGTAGACTCTTTTCAAAGATTTACACCTGAAGCATCTCATTCTATACCTTTAAACAGCTTTTATTATTATCACTCTCAGGGATACACTGTGAAAGAGAAGTTTGGGAAAAAGGTTTATGAATCTTTGCTGACGTAAGTATAAAATGAATGAATCACCATCTAAAACAAATCAGCAGTTTTGTCCAATAAGCAAAGGCCATGTGAGTCTGCAATGCGTTGGTTTCCGTGTTCAGAGGCCAGATCCCTGACAGGAATAGCATTCTGGACAGAGATGACTTCACCATCATGCAGAGAGCCATTTATGCCACACAGGTACAGCAAATAGCATCATTTTCATTGAGTTAGAAAAAGCGTTATTAATAGTCTGGAGAATGGAGTTTGTTTCACCATATTTGAAAGGTTTGCTTTGGATGAAGTTCTGCAGAAATAAAATCATCAGCTATCAGAGATCATGATCCAGTTCTGAGGAAACAAAAATATAACTAATGAGCCATAAATCTGTTTCTGGGCTCATTTACAGCAGCCATATCCACCTGATTCTATGTGTTTTCTCTACTTCACTGTTATTCAGCTGAAGTTTATAGCAAAGGAGAAATCAGTCATTTTATCATATCACTCCTGAAAGATGAAATTAGAGCTTGTGTCTGTGAGGTTTACCTGTATGAAGAAAAAGGTTGATGAATGCCAGGCTTTAATCAGCCTTGGTGTTTTCTCTACTAGGGTGACCATATTTTCATTTGGGAAAACCAGGACACCTTGGAGCGGGGGGGGGGGGGGGGGGGGGTTGATTGAAAGAACAAATGTCTCATCATCGGGATTTGCTCCGTGTTCAGAGGAAACGCGGTTGGTCTGTTGGCGCAGAACAGTGGTAAAATTTGGAAGTTCAGTTTAATATAATACAAGTCAGTTAATAGTTATGTCTGAAATGAATGAAAATAGTTGTTTTAATGGTTATTGAGTCAGATATGTGGCGGTAATGTTTGGTTTATCTAAAGGTTTTTACAGTAACTGATGTGTAAATGGGTTTGGTTGTAATTAAAGGACAGATTCTAATAGATCTGCAGGGTGGGAACTATAAATCTGATAGGAGTTTAATTTTTTATTGTTGTTTTGCACAATATGCTTAACTAAGTATTTTCTGTTGTTGAATATTAGAGATTTTGCAGATATATTTTTATACATACATTGTTTAGATTTACTTATATATTTCTACCCCTTTTATAGAATAGAATAGAAAATCCCTTTATTGTCCCACAATGGGCAGATTTACAGCAGCAAAAAGATTATTGAAAATGGTCACACAAATGAGGACCTTAGAAAAATGTATAAGAATAACATAATAGGGAAGAATTAAAATATAAACAATAAAATACTGTAAAGTGTTTAACAATATAAAACTGGAGAATTAATAACCAATATGCAGCTATGGACATTTTTACAGTAATGGATATTTAAAAATAGCAGCAACATCAGAGATGTGTAGAATGACAGCAGCAGGTTATTTAACTGACTAAGGTTTCTATCATTACATTTGATTTGATTTGTTCCTGCTCCCGGTGGTTGGAACCTTTATTCCACTCTGGATTCTTGTGAGTGTAGTCTTTGTTCGCTTTAACTTTTAAAAAAATAAGTAAATAAACAAACAGTTTTGAAAACCTCGGTATTCATTCTTTTCCTGCTTTGTGTGTCAACTTTCACGGTTGCTAAGCAACAGAACATATGCCGGTAAAACCCGCCGAAGGGTAGACCTGTTCGAATTTACAGCCAAAACTCTTCCGGCCTCCTTATTTTCAAGGACTTGGAAGGATCCAGTCTAGGTAGACCGTGACCTTGGAGGATGCAGCCCAGGTTTTCGAACAGAGCCTCTGATTAAGAGCAGGGCTGCCCGCACTGAGGCGGCTCAGGGATTACGTCACACGGAGCGTCGTGCGCAGTGAAATCAGGACATTTCCTCACTTTCTAAAAAAAACCCGGGACGCCTGGGACAGGACGTGAAATACGGATATGTCCCGGGAAATACGGACGTTTGGTCACCCTATCTCTACATCTTATAGATCTGTGATTCTGTGGTATAATTGCTTTGAACTGTAGGCTAATCTGTCAGATCTGTGAGAACAGTCCTCTCCACCTCCATCATTGCTTTAAATCCATATATTTCTTCCTTGTTTGTGTGTTTATTTTGTCCCCCTCAGTGGTTCAAGCAGTTATTTTTCTTCCAGCCTTTTATTGTCATTCCACTGTCACCAGTACAGAGCAACGAAATTCCCTCTCTGCGTTTAACCCTTCCCCCTGGGGAGCAGTGGGCTGCCATTGTGCGGCACCCGGGTAGCAGAGTGGGGTTAAGGGTCTGCTAACCAGCTAGCTAACAGCTGCTAACCAGCTAGCTAACAGCTGCTAACCATTTAGCTAACGGCTGCTAACCAGCCAGCTAACAGCTAAGAGCTGCTAACCATTTAGCTAACAGCTGCTAACCAGCTACCTAACGGCTGCTAACAGCTGCTAAGCAGCTAGCTAACGGCTGCTAACCAGCCTGCTAATAGCTAACAGCTGCTAACCAGCTACCTAACGGCTGCTTAACAGCTGCTAACCAGCTGCTAACCAGCTAGCTAACAGCTGCTAACCAGCTAGCTAACAGCTGCTAATCAGCTAGCAAATAGCTGCTAACCAGCTAGCTAATGGCTGCTAACTAGCTACCTAACAGTTGCTAACCAGCTACCTAACAGCCGCTAACCAGCTAGCTAACAGTTGCTAACCAGCTGCTAACCAGCTACCTAACGGCTGCTAACAGCTGCTAACCAACTACCTAACGGCTGCTAACAGCTAACAGCTGCTAACCAGCTAGCTAACAGCTGCTAACCAGCCAGCTAACAGCTGTTCTGAGCGCAGCATGCTAACGCTCTCTCTACATAATAACACACCTGGAGGAGAAGAACATCCAGGTGTGGATGCTGTTGAGTTTAGCTTGGCGATCAGTGCTTACGCTCCTCCAGCTGCAGGTAGGGCGGCCATTTCTATAGCACCAAAAAGGAGGAAATTGTGCGGCATATCAATAAATTACTAAGGTGTGCTTGTCCGCGTTTGTCGTGCCACAAATTGTCGGAAACGGACTCTGACGTAGGTGGAGAGCGATCAGCTGTACTAATGGCCCTAATTAGCATATGAATGCAGCAAACCCGCGCGGCTGGCCAGGTCTGGCTTGAATAACCTTCTCAGTATTGGCTGAAACCACTATTCTCAAACAAATGAAATCGCTCGTGATTGGCAGCAAAACCACACGTGGCCACGCCAGGCTTTAATTTTCTTACTGAGTATTTATTGGACGGAACCACTTCTTTTTAAACAAGTAAAGTCGCTTGTGATTGGTTGGCATATATATATATTTACATATAAATTTACATATATATATTTATTCATATATATATATATTTAATCATTCATATATTTATTCATTCATATGGTGTGTATTTATGTTATCCTACACTACTACACAATTATTATGCTACCATCAAGGACATGAATGAAATTATACAGGAAATGAAGATTTGCCAGGAAGCTGTTTATGCAAAGAAAGAGCTTTATTAAAACACACACACAACTATATACAACGCGTATCCAAACACATGCGTATCTAAAAATTACAACTCCGTGAACGGTCCGTTTGCTTCCTCGGGGTTGGAGGTAACTGGCAGCATTCCCTGCGAGGCAGGTCCGATGTGCAGACGCCTACTGTGCGTGGCCCTGTACTTCGGCATCGCTTCTAACCGGGACTGCAGCTTAACACAGAGTTCAGTGAGATCCGGCCTACGAAATGGCGGCGACCGTACAATCCATCCAGAGACACCGCCGAGGAAGGCGGACTTCCAGAGTTACTATATACTGCCTGGAATAGGCAGTGAGAGCACTTCTGAGAGGACCATTAACAGGGCCCTATAAAATCTCTTTGATTTTTTCCCAAATTCCCTTTTTTCCGTTTTCATTTTTGAAAATTCCGTTTTTCCCGTTTTATGTATGTATTTTTGCGCTTCCAATCAATGGAATGTTGACAAAACTTGCAAAACAATAGTTCAGCTGACACCTAAAAGTCACGAGGGAACTGCTCGGCTCTGTACTCAGGGCTTAGAGTCGTGTTTCTCAACTTTTTCTCCGAAAGCGGAGCTGTGGAGAGCTGCTTCGTCATTTTTTCAATGTTTTGATGGGGGAGCGGAAATGACGGAGTGGGAGGGGTTGTGACGCCGTGATTTGCGTCCTCCGGTGTGCATTTCCCCCCGACGTATGTTCTTCTCCCACACAAAAACAGAATTTCATTTCAAATGTAGAAATTCCGCGTTAATTTGCCAATTCCGCGGTTCCGTCCGTGATTCCGTGATCGCAGAAATTATAGGGCCCTACATTAAGGGGAAACTGGCAATAAAACATCATAAAGCAACAGGCATGACAAAGGCATGTGAACCAAACTCCAATTATAAAGCAACCTGATGGCCCCTAGTAAAGGACCCCGACTCTGTACTCCTAGATTCCCCCACAGGTGACCCGTCTCCAGGTTGAATCACTACCTCCAGCATCCTGCAGGGGGTACAGAGCTGGTTCCAAAGCCAGGATCAAAACCAACAGATTGAACTAAATAATCCTTCACAGTATATTATGTTTAATAAACTAAGCTAACACTACATGCTACTGGAACAACCACAAGTAAATGAAGGAAATAGTAAACACAAAAGAGTTCAAATGAGTTCTTGAGGTAGAGTCTAATGATGTATTAATTAGCAGTAGAAGGCAAACAGTCAAATCAATTAAGTTTCACGAATCCAATAATGAACATCAATGAACATAATGAATATGTTGTGAAAGCGTTGAGATGTTATGTGAGTGATGTGGGAGTTGCCATGGCAACCGCTAGCGTAGCGGTGAACGCAGCTGATTGCAGCTGGCCATCAGGCCACAAACACGGTACTGTGATCCACTAACCCTGGTAGGTTAGCAGCGAGCTATACTGCTGTTCAGCACAGGTCAGGAACCACAAAATGTCGGACCAAACTGCCTCTCACAATATGGCCGATGCACACGCATTCAAGAGGCAGTCTGTGTGACGGATTAAATTCTGGCTGAGAGACAAAGACAATCAGCAGAGAGAGAGAGATAAGGTGGTGATAGGAAACGAGAGAGGGACAATGGCTTAAAAACATCAAAACTAACTATTTCAATGTTTGTCATAAACCTCTACAATAGTTCAGGATCTCGTTTTTAATAAACCAATCAACATCTAACTATTATTTCTAACCTCACTAAGCAACATAGCCATTAAATCCTGGGACCTGCACCACGTGGTGATCAGCCGGATTGTTGGGCCTGTCCAAATGTCCAGGACGCGGTCCAGGAGGATCTGTTTCCTCTGTGGTTTTAAAGCAGGTGCAGATCCAGAATCTCATGCCCTCTGATGGGGGGGGTTATAGTCCTGGACTGGGACTTAGTAGTTCTCAGCCATTCCATTTTCCATCCATGTTCTCCCACTTGGTCCTTACAACCCTGACGGCATTGTTGTGCCTGAATGCGTTCATTGAACGAAAGTTCATGAACTCGTTCATATTTTGGGCGAACGTGAACTGAACGTACTGCATTACTGCCTGATGAACGTTATTGTGAACTCGTTCATTCTGGTGTCTGAACGGCACGCTCTCTCAGTTCAGCTGCGTTCAATAGGTTGCCAGATTTCTATAGAGTCCTCCAGGCGAAACCCCGGCTAAATCACACCGTAAACAGGCCTTAATATGTAGCGGGAAAAACACCCAATCTGGCAACAGCAGCTACCAGCGTCGTAGCCTACAGCCGCGTGCGTCATCAAAACAAAATGCAGCGTGGAAGCCACAGCAGCATGGAGGCGACTTAAAACAGGTTTATGACCAGGTGGTCGGTGAGGATGATGGCAACAAGTTTGCCCGCCGGCTTTCAGTAAAAAAATCCGCACTTCAGTAACCTTAAATTCCTACCTCAGCCTGGTCCCTCAGTTTGTGTTAGTAAAATCTTCTTGAGCGGAGGTCTTCAACAGGGGATCCGCGACCCCTAGGGGGTCTACGGAGGTACTGCATGAGGGTCTGCATGGTTAGTTGATATTTTTATATTCCCCCCCTGCATTTTTTTTTCCCCACTTATTGAAATGTCTTTAAATACTCATTAACATGAAATCAACACACTGTAGTAAACAGATAAATGGAGACAAAAGATGTCTTTCAGTCATCAATGCTCACATTCAGCGACACACAGGAGCTCTTTCAAGCTGGGCACCGTTTCCTTCACAACAACCAGGAATCAGAATCAGAAAAACTTTAATAATCCCAGGGAGAAATTAATTTCTTTAAATTACTCCATCTGTAATAGAGTGACTATAGGACACAATTTCATACAATATATATAGTTAGGGGTCCCCGCTCCATCTCGCCATCAGTTTGGGGGTCCTTGGTCTGGAAAACATAGAAGACCCCTGTTCTTGAGGGTTTTACTATCCATGTAACTTGTTTGTTAAACCTGCCTGGTATAATTTTCCAGGATTCCTTTTTAGTATGTATTGAAATGGAATTTCAAATGGAAAAAATTATTAAAATAAAAAAAACATTTGCACCTTAAAGACTACTTTCCTATTTTTCTTTTAATAATTACTCATAAAAAAGACCATTCAAGCAGCACATTTTTCCTGATGTTTTTGAGAATATACTGTAGGGGTGAAAGCTGCAGCTGCTACTAGTGTAAAGTGAATGGACAGCAACAAAGCATTAAAGCAACAATGGGGAAATGCTGTCCCCTCAATGCTAATGTAAACCCTGGTTGGATAAGGATTCAAAACTGGATATGAAGATGAAATCTGATGCACAGTTTCAGAGTTACAACTGATAAAATAATTGCTGTCTGTGGTTCTACAGTAGGCTATGGTGTAATTGAGCAATATATGAAAAAAAAAAAAGAACTATGAACTAGTTCGTTTTTTGGAATTGTGAACTATGAACTGAACTAGTTCATTTTAAAATGTGTGAACTGAACTTTGAACTAGTTCACGTAGAAAGAGAACTTTCCCAACACTGCCTGACGGCATCTGGATCATTCCAATAACTTCATTCAGTCAATTGCATTGTTTATTTTACTGAAATATGTAAAGAGAAGCTTTTTATAATATATCATTTAAAATCACTGAGACATTTTCACCTCTTGGTGGTAAACAGGTACCTTTGTATTCATCAATACTGCAGGATGATGTGAAATATTACTTCAGAAGACCGCTATGTTACACAATTACACAGAGTGCAAAAGCTTAGCTTATTCCCCTTCACAGGTTGATGATTTTGTTGATGGGGTTGCTAGTTCTCTGCGTATTGCCTTAGACAACGCAGCTCCTTTGAAAATGAAAACCGTTCAAAATAGAAAGCTTGCTCCTTGGTTTAATGCAGAGCTGTGTACTTTGAAGCAAAATGCTAGGAAACTGGAGAGAAAATATCGCTCCACAGGCCTGCAAGAGTCCTTCCTAGTCTGGAAAAATGGTTTACTGCTGTATAAGAGGACCCTTTGTAAAGCAAGAGCAGCATACTTCTCCTCATTAATAGAGGAGAATAAGAATAATCATAGATTTCTTTTTAATACAGTTGCCAAACTCACCCAGAGCCATAGCTCTGTTGAACCGTCCATTCCACCTGCTCTTAGCAGCAATGATTTTATGGGATTCTTTATAAATAAGATTGATCTTATTAAAAATAAGATCATAAGCACTCCTCTATCCGCGATTGTACCTGAGGTAGTCATGGAATCTGAACCGGGTTTAGACTGCTTTGATCCAGTTGAACTCTCTGAATTAGCAAAATTATTGTCTTCATCTAAGCCTTCAACTTGTATGTTAGATCCAGTTCCAACCAGGTTATTTAAGGAGGTATTCCCTTTGATCTCCTCCTCCATTTTAGATGTGATTAATCTATCTCTGTTACAGGGATATGTACCTAAAGCTTTTAAGGTTGCTGTAATTAAACCTCTGCTTAAGAAACCGTCTCTTGACCCAGATGACTTGGTCAATTATAGACCTATATCCAATCTTCCTTTCTTATCCAAAATTCTTGAGAAAGTAGTTGCCAAACAAGTTTGCGATCACTTCCACCATAATGAACTTTTTGAAGAGTTTCAGTCTGGCTTTAGAGCTCATCATAGCACTGAAACAGCTCTGGTGAAAGTCACTAATGATATTCTCATGGCCTCAGATAATGGACTTGTATCTGTGCTCATCCTGTTGGATCTTAGTGCGGCATTTGATACAGTTGACCATAATATTCTTTTAGAAAGACTTGAATATTTTGTTGGAATTAAAGGAACAGCACTAGACTGGTTTAAATCTTATCTATCTGATCGAATTCAGTTTGTTCATGTTAATGATAGATCTTCAACACGCTCAAAGGTTACCTGTGGAGTACCACAGGGATCAGTGCTAGGACCAATTCTCTTTACTTTATACATGCTCCCAATTGGTAGAATTATTAGACAGCATGGGATTAATTTCCACTGTTATGCTGATGATACCCAGCTATATCTGTCTATAATCCAGATGAAGCTAACCCATTACATAGATTACAGGCATATCTGAAGACAGAAAAACCTGGATGACTCTTAACTTTCTGCTTCTGAATGCAGACAAAACAGAAGTTATAGTCTTTGGACCAGAGCCTCTGAAAAAGAAGCTGATTAGCCAGTCACTTCATTTGGATGGGATTAAACTGATTTCAGATAATAAAGTAAAAAATCTTGGTGTTATTTTTGATCAGGACCTGTCATTTAAATCCCACATCAAAGAGGTTTCTAGAATTTCCTTCTTTCATCTGAGGAACATTGCAAAAATTAGAAATATCCTGTCCAGGGGTGATGCTGAGAAACTAGTCCATGCATTTGTTACTTCAAGGCTGGACTATTGTAATTCTTTACTATCAGGAAGTCCACAAACTGTAGTTAAAAGCCTTCAGCTGATCCAAAATGCTGCAGCCAGAGTTCTAATGAAAATTAAAAAGAGAGATCATATCTCTCCTATCCTGGCTTCTCTTCATTGGCTTCCTGTTAAATCAAGAATAGAATTTAAAATCCTCCTTCTCACATATAAAGCCTTAAATGGCCAAGCACCATCTTATATCAGAGATCTGATTGTTCCTTATGTTCCTAACAGAGCACTTCGCTCTCAATCTGCAGGTTTACTAGTGGTTCCTAGAATTTCTAAAAGTAGAATGGGAGGCAGATCTTTTAGTTCTCAGGCTCCTCTCCTGTGGAACCAACTACCAGTTTTAGTCCGTGAGGCAGACACCCTGTCTACTTTTAAGGCTAGGCTTAAAACTTTCCTTTTTGATAAAGCTTATAGTTAGAGTGGCTCAGGTTATCCTGAGCTATCTCTATAGTTATGCTGCTATAGGCTTAGACTTTTGGAGGACATAGGGACCCCTTTTTCATCATTCTGCTTCATTCTCTCTCTGTTCTCCTATTCTGCAGAATCTGTTAGTTCAATCTCTAACCTTCTGCTCTCTCTGCTTTTCCTCAGAGTAGCTTTGCCTCGTCTGTTCCTGTTTGGCTGTGACGTCATCCTGGAAAGAAACATCAGCTGTGCTGCTTCTATCAACACCCTTGTTAATAGATGTTGGAGATCGGCCTGTTTTCCAGTGTGGTCCTGTTTCTCTGACCGTGACTGAGTGGATGTGCTCTCTTCGTCCTCAGACATGGGAGCTGCCTTGGAGCTCGTCTGCCTGGCTGTGTGTTTCCTGGATGGGGCCGCCTTTTACAGCTGCTTTTTGTATCTCTGCTTCTGTCTCCTTGAACCCCAGTGGGCCTCAGCAGATGGCCGCTCACACTGAGCCTGGTTCTGCTGGAGGTTTCTTCCTGTTAAAAAGGAGTTTTTCCTCTCCACTGTCGCTACAAGCATGCTTAGTGTGGGGGATTGTATTTGAGTCAATGAGTCAATGCAATCAACTGGTTTTCCTTAGATAGAAAACTTTGTATCAATTTGACTGTATGATCTGGTTGAACTGTAAAGTGCCTTGAGATGACATGTGTTGTGAATTTGGCGCTATATAAATAAACTGAACTGAACTGAACTGAACAACTGCTACTTTTCCCCGTGATCAGTCTACGGGCGAGAGGCGGGGTCAACAGGTCGCCAGTCTGTCGCAAGGCAACACAAAGAACCATGCACACACACACTCACAGCGAAGGGCCATTTAGAGAAGCCAATCAACAGTCAGGAGGTATAATTCATAACTTATCATAACAGCCTTAAAATGGGCCCTCTGTGGTAAAACCTTAGTGAGCAATCTCTCTGTTTCATGAAAGACCTTGGTTAGTAGTTGCAGTATGCTGAAGATGCTCCAGCTCTATAGCCCTAGAAACCAGAGGCTAACCTGTCATTTACTCAGAGTTAGCTTCCAATAATAAAACAGCTCCTCCCTGCTTAGCGATCCGACTCTTCCACTGGAAAATGCTGTGGGTCTCAGAGGACGGTTGTTAGCTGGCCTGTTCACTCTGGATTTTACCTGAAACAGTGTGACAATCAGCAGGTTTAGAGAACTATGGGCTGCTTTGGTCAAACCTATCCTACGCTATCTAGAGTTTGGAGCAGCAACAGAAAGCTGAATCCCTCTGGAATCAGCATACAGTAAAGCTGAGCTGTCCTTGTCTCTGATGCAGCATGTTACATACTGCTCTAAACATGGGAAAGTCATAGGATAGCGTTACTAACGCCGTTACCTTTCTTTAGTAACAGGGTCATCTGACTAATTACTTTGACTGTAACTATAATGCAGTTACCATTGGAGACTAACCTGTTACTGCGCGTTACTCAGGTCGCACAATGAACCTAATTTCATGACAGGACTCGTGCGCGCCTTGTCATGAGCGAGGGGAGGATGAGAATGGCTGATGTATAGTGAGATTCCGTCTGTCAGTTGGTAGGTGGGTGTTTCTGCTGGTGGGTGTTAACGTACAGCACACACAGAGAGATGGAGAGTCAGGAGGACTCCAGCAGCAAAACAGCGCTTTCCTGATGGAAATACCGGTGTTACGTCGAGCTGCGTTTCCCCATCAGATACGGTTTACCTGCATCTCCGCACAGCGCAGGCGGCAAGAGTCACCGCGCAAGCGACAGGAAACGCACATGCTCGCTAAAGGCACGCAAATGCCGCCCTGTGCTCACGACGTTAACAGGGTTCCCGCAGGTCCTTAAAAAGTCTTAAATGGCATTGAATTCTTCAAAATAATCTAAGGCCTTAATATGTATTAAAATGTCTTAAATCAGTCTTTCCTAGGTCTTAATTTTTAAAACATCTTGAATAGGATTATTTTTATTATGATTTATTTTTGTAATCTAAATAAATTTATTAAAAAAAAAATGTCTCGCCATTACTGGTTCCGTCCCGATAGCGGAACCAATAAAGTGTTGTTGCAGCCGGCACATTTGGGAGATGCACCATTAACTTTCTGTCTGGAAAATATGAGCAATTGTAAATGTAACGGAAATTGTCTCCAGCCAAGAGTTTTCCCCATGGCTAAAACCAGGGAACAATCATGAGGCTCAGTGGATTTATGCAAGAACGATTCAACCTCGGAATGATGGGAATTAAGGCAGTGGAGTCGCACATGCGATGCACGAAACACAAAGCGTCAAAATGGAGTTACAGAGAAACAGCCGATATTTCTTAGTTTAGTTCCACCCTTGTATCTGCAACGCCTCCACTTATAACCAAATCAAAAAAAGACTTAGCACTGGTTATGTTGGGGCTTTAAAACTGATTAGATTTGTTCCCTGCTAAAACAAAGTTTGTGAATTCAGTTAAATAATTGTTCAAATATATCTGTCATTTGTGTGTTTTTAGCTTTCTTCCTGTATGGGAAGCTTTTCAACATTTGAAACATTAGTGCAGTGGTTTATGTTATAATAAACCTTTGGGTTAAGTTGTCACAAGCAGGTTTTTCTTCTGTTTCTTTGTGAATTTGGTCTTAAATATTTATTTCAAGTGGCATTAAAAAGTCTTAAAAAGTCTTGATTTTAACTTGCCTTATGCTGTAGGAACCCTGGTTAAGGATCAAATGATAGCCCATATGGAGAAATGGAGAAATCTGGATGGATGGATGGATGGATGGATGGATGGATGGATGGATGGATGGATGGATGGATGGATGGATGGATGGATGGATGGATGGATGGATGGATAGATAGATAGACGGACAGACAGAGATAATAATTTCATACACTCACCAGATCTGAACGCCCTGCTAAAAAACAATGATATTTACACGGCATCAGACAGGGTTTATAGGCCCCTCAGATAGCGTTCCCCCCATGTTAAACTAGGGGAACGCTATCTGACAGGGTTTATAGGCCCCTCAGATAGCGTTCCCCCCATGTTAAGCAGGGGGAACGCTATCTGACAGGGTTTATAGGCCCCTCAGATAGCGTTCCCCCCATGTTAAGCAGGGGGAACGCTATCTGACAGGGTTTATAGGCCCCTCAGATAGCGTTCCCCCCATGTTAAGCAGGGGGAACGCTATCTGACAGGGTTTATAGGCCCCTCAGATAGCGTTCCCCCCATGTTAAGCAGGGGGAACGCTATCTGACAGGGTTTATAGGCCCCTCAGATAGCGTTCCCCCCATGTTAAGCAGGGGGAACGCTATCTGACAGGGTTTATAGGCCTGTCAGATAGCGTTCCCCCCATGTTAAGCAGGGGGAACGCTATCTGACAGGGTTTATAGGCCCCTCAGATAGCGTCCCCCCCATGTTAAACTGGGGGAACGCTATCTGACAGGGTTTAGAGGCCCGTCAGATATCGTTCCCCCCGATATCATTTATGTTGAGTTGTAATAAATGCTAAACTCTCTGCAGGTTCTTGTCTTTGTCGTCCGCTCTATTCAGCAGGGCGAGAAGGTGGGGGCCGGGGTGGTGAGGGTTACGGGACGAGAAACTCAAAAGTAATGCAATAGTTACTTTTACTGTGGAGTAACTCAATTAGTAACTCAGTTACTTTTTGGGAGAAGTAACTAAAAACTTTTCCCAGCCTATCTGTTCATCTATTAACTTGATGTATTTATAGCTGACATTGTGTTAATTTTGCTATTTCATGCTAGTTTCACTGTGGGTTTATCAGGGTCAAGATGTTAGTTTGAAAGTATGTTTGAAATTTGTGAAAAAAACTGACAATAAAGTCGTCTAAACTAAAAATAATTCCAGCTGATGCAAAGACGCAACCTGTGGCTGTGCAAACAATGGTGGATGGTGACCCCTGTGGTTAGAGTGCAGAGATCCAAGTTCACAGCTTAGATTGCTGCTCTAGGTTCCTCAACAAGACCTTTGACCTCATAGCGCCCCATGTTAAACAGCTTCTTTCAGAGTTCTGGGTTAAATCAGTGCTTCCCAGGCTTTATTTGCTTGATTACCTCATCACCACTACCAACAGCTAAACAGAGAAAATAAAGATTGCAATAACATAAACAACCTCCTTTAAATCACAAAATGAATGTTTATTTTACTGTGAAACTGAATCCAACATTGCTCTCATTACATTTAAATTCATTTATTATAACTCTGAGTCATTTATTAAATTTATTTCTCAAGTCTAGACCGACTCTAATGCTGATCCGGTTGATGGGAGGCTGACCTTAACCAGGCTGTAACTTTAGGAAACCCTGCAAGATCAACTTCTCTGAGATCAAAGTTAGTCACTGGTAGAAGAAACATCTCACTAACGCTGTTAGAAAATACAAAATGTTTCTCTCGAATTTCAATGGTATATTTAAATTAATTAATAGCCACTTCTGATTTCACATATTATTGATATCAAGAAATCAGTTTGATCAGAAACAGATTTTCTGGTATTGCATTTAGGCTAAAGGGATAATGCTATTAGAAATAAATCCCTTTATTGTCAAACAATGGGGAAATTAATTCTGCATTTAACCCATCCCCCTGTGGAGCAGTAGGCTGCCATTGTGCGGCGCAGCGTAGGATTAAGGGTCTTACTCAGGGACCCAGAGTGGCAGTCTGTGGGACTGAGTGGGACTTGAAATCTGAACCTCTGGGACCCAAACACAAAGCTCTAACCACTGCACCACCGCTCCCCATTCTTCACTTTGTAAACACGATTGATAAAATTCAACCACAGTTGTTGGGATCTGGAGCTGTACCACCTTCCTCCAGCAGAGTGCACCGTGGGTCTCCTAGAGCTGGAGTCTTCCAGCACACCTGAGACGCATCTACTCATCAGGAGACCTCCCCTTTATAACCAGCTGCCAGACCTTCCTTCGACGCCGCAGTGTTGACCTTAGTTTGGAAACCTGTCTCTAACCTGAAGCTCTGGTGAGCCAAACCTGAAGATTCCTATGTGGATTCCCCTGCCGCTCTTTGTGAAGAGCTGGAAACTCTGATCAAGGTCTGCCATTCAAAGTCAGAAGCTAGACGCTGCAGCTGCTCTTGAACTCTGCTGAACAAACAGTCTCTGGACCCAACGGTTCCCTCTCTCTCAAAGAGAAACCCGGACTCAGTCAAGGTATAATCCTGAATTATCAAAGACTCATAATTCATCTGCCTGCCTTCTAATCAAACTATCATCTCTGCAGACTTCAATGAACCAGTCCGGACCAGTTCCTGACCCAGTACATTATCTTGTGTTTTTTGAAACATTCAATAAACTCTGTTAAATTTTTACCCAGCCTCTGTTGTGTTCTGCATGTGGGCTAAGAACCTTAAACCCACCATGACAACAGTAGCAAGAAAATCCACCAGAAATCTCAGCTGTACCTCATTGTTTTCATGTGTCCTCAGATCATTTTCCTCCCTGAGTTCCTCTCCTCCACCAGCCCACTGCTACCCATGGACTATGAGGACTTGGCTGTAACCTGGGGTTTCCCTTCCTATTATGGGCCATGGGGATACACACCTGGTAGACTTTGACCACCACACCATAGACCATTAACTGCACGTAAGCTTTTCAGTTATAAACAATTGCTAAAGAGCAGTAAAATGTATGTTCAGGTGATGGTTTGTTATGATGTAGCCCTGGCCCATCCTGGACCCCCAGGCCTGGGCCAGGATGAGGTCCCAACTCTTTTGTACTGGGAGACGTCTTGTACTTCCATTTTTGTCATCATAGGAGACTTTTTGAATCACTCTTTCTCTTATTACCCAGAGTCTGTTTGCCTTGGTAGATCCTACCTGGGGCCTTTAAGCCCACCAGACATCATATCCTCTGGGTTCATCCAGGCAGTGACACCACTCCACTACTTTAAGTTTCTGGCCCAAGGAGGGTTCTTTTTCAGCCTCCTCAGGAAGGTCTATGCCAGGGTTCTGGAGAGGGAATTTCAATGATTGTTGAACCTCGGCTCCGGGAGGAGCCGTGTGGTTTTCTTCCGAGCCCTGGGACAGTGGACCAGCTCTGCAGGGTGCCCCAGGGTTTATGGGAGTTCTCCAAACAATTGCACATATGTTTTATGGACCTGGAGAATGTCATCTCAAGAACCTTTACAGTTCCATGTTTATTTTCCTGTTCTGTTTACATTAGATCACTGCTGCACTTTAAGAAATGGAAATGTCATAAAGCTTTACAAAACGAAATTTCATGTTATATACACTGTGTTTTCAAAATGACAAGAAAAGTTGTCTAAGCCACTTCAACCAGATTACCCAGTCAGATTGCTTCAAAGCTTTCTTTCTAAGGAAAACCAGCTTGACTTTAACGTTTTAACTTTTTCCCCAATCCGAGTTATTTTGATTTTAATGAGATTATCATTATGTACTCCTTTGGTAATCTTTGCTAATTTATTAGATTTTGGGCAAGACACTGCCTGGATGGAGTAAAGAGTGGGTAACAGTAGAGAAGCTGCAGAGAGGTCTGTTAAACTAGGACTCTGCTTCCTGGTCTGCACCCTGGGGGGTCTGGAGGACTAATAAATGTGGCCAGAGTCCTTAAAAGAAGAGCTGCACCATCCAAAGGGGGATGGATGCCGTCTCTCCGAATCAGACCAGGCTTTCCCCAAGAGGATTGCCAAGTATTAATGTGACTCTGATAGAATAAGATGCATGGTTGGATGTTGCAGATCTGATCAGATGTGATTCTGAGGTAGCCACTAGGTCCATGTAACGTTAGCAGGGGTTGAGAATTAAAGATTGAAGCAACCGGCCACTCTGGAGATCTCACCACTGGAGAGAGAGTCTAGGCGGAAGGAAAGGTCCCTCTGGGCGTCTGGGGCTTTGGGTCGCTTGCCTCGGTGCTCAGGGAGGGGCGCGTCTTCGGCTCCTCACAACCACTATTGAGCATTTTTTCTTTGGATAAACTTTACATGCACAAGTGCACTTTCACAAACAACTACAGGTGCTTGGTTCCAGGTACTTAGAGATTCACTTCCATACAGAAAGCCCATATTCTTATCTTCAGGTAACACAGAGTACATGTCAGATTAAATAATACTACTTTAGCGATAATATCAAGCTGTTACTTTATTGTATGTCTCGTACCATGTCTGCTGGTTGTGCTGTTCTTTTTCCATCTCTTTGCAGGTGATGAAGCAGACTGAAAATGTTTTATCGTTATCTCCCTTTTATCTCCCCTTTCTTTCATCTTTTCTCCTTTTTTCTGTTTTTTCCTTCCCTGTTCTATTTACATTGCAATGTCCATATAATCTGTAAAACTCCCTGCATAATTATAATGAAGCTATTTATATGCATAAATCAAGCTGAACACTATGGCGATAGCCGTACTGCTCCACTTGGGAAAGCAAAATCTGTTGGGCTCTTTTTGGCATCAGGACAATTATTCTTATTGCCACATTGGCAGAAAGGACACTGTAAAAACAAAATAGGTGGAAGGAGTTTCTGTGAGCATTTTTCTCTCATTAAAGGGTTACCTTTAGTGAGCGCTTGGATTTAATGCAGCAGAGCTTTGCAGAGCATTTGCTCTAGCAATACTCATTGGTTACTATTGGGCAATACTAGGCAGCTGCCTAGGGCCCCAAGTTCCTGGGGGCCCCCTTAAAACTCTGTTTACATGTATGGTTAATAGAACTACTATCCTTTACTAACTTACCAATCCAGACATCTCAAGTCTCCTGGAAGTTCCAGGAGTCTCCCTGATATAGTTGTTCATTGATGCCCTCGACTCTGATCAATTATCCCGGATTTTAGACTGTGTGGTGTTTTTTTTTTTTTTTATGCGCGTGAGAGCAGGCAGGCAATATAATAATTTGTGCACTAGTGTGGATTAGAACTGCTTCGATTGCGCACACAGGAGAGCACGGGGTGTGGGGAGGAGGTTAGTGGTGACACCTGTGCAAAGCGATGCTCTGTTCAACCAGCGATCCAGGGGACTGGTTGATCAGAGAGCTGATTGGATCAGTCCCATTAGTTTCTATGGTTACTCTCTGACAGTCACCTAGTTACCACTGAAAGCTGTGCATCCTAGGAAACGGCAGAGGGTCAATCCTCCAGTTAAAAATGAAAATATAGGACTGATTTACAGCAGAATATACTAAAGTATATCCACGTCCAGTGAAGGGAGGAAACAGTGGCGGATCTAGACTAAATGACCAGGGGGCCATGAGGGGGCCAGCGTGTTTTCATGGAGCCGGCCATGGTGAGGAACGATGACACCGTGGCGAGGTGCACTGTATGCTGAAGTCCCATGAAGAACAGAAAGCACAGCTGATGTTCAAGGCTACAAGATTGAAAGTATTGAAAATAAAAGACCAATGCTGTTCTGTTTAGTGTTTAGGAAATGACTGTTAGTTAATAAACAGTTGGTGAAAAGTTGCTGGCCTTCAGTGTGTATGTATGGGGCACGGTGCGGGTCTGTTGGACCCGGGGGGCGGGGGATAAGCATCTCCCTGAAATGAGTTTTGGAACTTGGAATGACTGCTAATCCTTTGGCTAAAATATCTCAGCCCCCCCCTCAGTGTCCACCATATTGGATCAGTCCATTTGCTGCACATGTTCAGAAAGGTCCAAACAGACAGCAGCAAACCATTTGAAAACAAACCATGCAAAGAGCAGTGTTGCCAACTTAGCGCTTTAGTCGCTATATTTAGCCACTTTTCAGACCCCTCTAGCACTTTGATTTCTAAAAAGCTCCTAGCGCCGAATAAGCAGACTTCTAGAAACATCTAGAAGGGAGCTAGGGAAGGAAACTCACACAAGGGGGCAGCAGAGGGTAAACAAGAAATACATAAGAACTCAACAACCATAAAAAAACTAGAATAACACAAAGAGAAAACGTAAGCCCTAACAGTTAAACTGGAAGAATTGAATGTTTATAGATGGAGGTGCATATTTCTGTGTTTTTATTCTCATGTGTGCGCGGTGTGAGCGCTGCAAACAAAGCAAAAATCCATTCAAGTCTCCATGACCTTAGCTTTCTTTCATCCACAGACAGGGTTTCAGATATCGTCGGCCATCTTCAGTGCCTCCTTCTCCCTCTGCCTCCCTCCGCTCTACCCCACACCACAGCGATGCGGAGGATGAGGATGATGAGGCAGAGAGGGAGCGGCTGAACATCAAGCTTCCTTTCATGCTGGGAGCTGTGCCAGAGGGCAAGAAGAAGCAGCCTGGAGAGTCCTGGAATTCAAGTCCTTCTCCCGCTGCCCCCCCCGACTGTTTAGATTAGAAAAATTTTTCAGGCTTTTCTTCAGACTAATTCAGCTGTGCTAACACAGTAGGTCTTTATGCTCAATCCTGCTTTTTCTCTTTGGGTTCTTCATTCTAATACCTAAAGCTAAACAGATTTCTGAATTCTAATCTGGAGACATTTCCAGCCCAGAGATAAAAATAAATACATATAATCAAAATTAAAGAGGGACGCTGATGCTTTCATCTATTTTTAAATATTTGATAATAAACAACAGAAATCAAGCGTTAAGTCCAGGAATGTTTCTCTCCTTTTTCCTAAGATGAATAAAATGAATCATTCAATGGTGTTTATTAGTGCCATCTGGTGGTTCTGTCTCCTTCCCTCCATCTGCTTTTCTTTCTAGCAGACTCCTGCCTGTTTTACTCCAAGTAGATTTTTCTTCCTTCTCTTTAACTGATCTTTCCATCAGTGTTTCTATTTTCCTCCGCTCTCATTCTATCTGCTTTCTATCAGTCTTCTAATCTATTCCTGTCCTCTTCTATCAATCTAACACTGATCTAAAACAGACATAAAACAATCAGAATCCCTTCCAACAAAGCATGAACAAAAACAAAACGTACAATTCAATAGTTAAATCAGATTCTTGTTTCGCACGCCTGTTAAATTGGTCATTTCTAGATGAGCTGTTGGGATTATTCACTATTGTTCTGTGAGTCGCTACGTTTCTCACCAAACACTCATTGGTCACAGTATATGACGGGTCACAGATCTTTTTGTAACGCCAGGATAATCTCATCATACCATGATAATCACATATTATGATTATTATGATGATGATTATGACTATTTTTGTTATCAATGTCTCATCTGATTAAATACTAAAGAGGTTAATCGCCACAATATTAGGAGTTACCAGTAAAAACAATCTAATAAATTCAGATTAAACATGTGGTTATCTCTTCCTCCTTCATTCTCAGATCATGCAGATCTTGTCTCATTCAGTTTTCCTTTTACTGCCTCTTATTTTCTAGAATGATGAACTTTCATAGATCCATCTAAATGATAGAAAAGTAGATCTAAACCTGGAAGTCTATGCTCAGAAATCACAACCATAAAACAGCCAAACAACCTATAACTCTGACAATTACTATCTGCAGCTCTAAACTACAGGTCACCAATCAGTTCTAGAAGCATCTTTAGATGAACCCTTGTTGATCCTGGAGAACCACTGAACCAGATTAGCTCCTTATAGGGAGATTTCAATCGTTCTGCTTCATTTGATCTGAATCTGTTTCCTCCTGCAGCTGCAGCCAATGATAGGACTGTTTGTCGATTAAAGGTACACTATGCAACCGGTGTTGATTTTCCAGCGAGGCTCCCCCCAGAGGGCGAAAGTAAAAGTGCACTGTCGTAAATATGCACAGCTGTTCTCCTGGTTTCTCTGTCAAGCCAGGCGTGGTTGTTTTGAGCTTAGCAGCGAATGACTAATGCTGCGTTCGCACTGGATGTAGCTGGCGCGACAGACGCAGCGAGTTTACATGCAAAGTGAATGGTTGACGCGCGTCAAGGCGCAGCAAAAGGTCCCGCGGCTCATTTTGAGCACCAGGCGCAGCACGTCTGAGCAGCTGAAGCAGCGCGTCGGGTGCGTTTAATGCAGGGAGAGAGACACAGCGCTGATGATCACTCCTCTTAAACAGTTTATTGACGCCTAAATTAACTTAAAATGCAGAAATCTGCCGGCAGAATATGCAGTTTGGATTATTTAGATGAAAAACACCTACCAGCTGCCGCGGTGAACCGCTGCTGATGAAGGGATCCATACTGTCGGCGCATCCCTGGTATGTGGGGGTCTGAGCGGCTCCGACAGAAAAAATATTGAAGGCAGGATAATAATCTGAATGAACTGACGGCACTGATTACGTTTTCAGGTGTATTTTCTCACTTAAACACATATTAAAACTACTTTATTCCCACTGATCACAGCAAATATAGCTGCAAGGCAGAGAAAGGATAGTGAAGCTCCGCCCAACGCGCGTCAGACACACTTTTGCACCGCACAGCCAGAGCAGCAAAGCTGCTTCAGCCGTGCGTCAGAACTAACTGGTACAAGCAGCAAAAATGAAGCAGCAGACGCGATTTTGCTGCTTTTGCTGCGTGAAAGTAGCATAACTGCACAAAGATCGCCACTGTGCTAGCAACGAGAATGCTTTTAACTGGGGGGTGTAGCAGTTCTCGCCGTAAAGCAAGACTGACTCTCACGAGACTTCTGACCCAGTGGGCACCGTTACATCAATTTGATGTTAAAGATTGGTCAAGATTTTGACTTCCTTGATAATTATTCTACAGAAGCTTATAGTTGTAAAAAGGTCCAACCAATAAATCAATCTAGCATCCAAATACTGCCTCATATTGCTAATAAACATATTTGAACTTAAAACAATATCTCTGCACAAAAACTTAACATCAAATTGACGTTGATTTGATGTCTGGGAATAAGGTATTGAATTGATGTCATATTGATGTCACAAAGCATCTTGGGATAAGGGACTTTGCAACAAGCATGAAGCTATTAAAATCTTGGTTGTGTTATTCATGCTGAAAATACATGCACCATTTGACCACCAAATGTGGGGAAATGCATTATATTTCAAAAAACATTTTTGAATTACCAATTATTTTATTTATTTTTTTATACATTTTTTTTTTTTTTTTTGCAACCCGGACAAGTGCAGGTTGCAAATTGTCGGAAACTGACGAATTACCAATTATTTTCAAAGACCAATTCCTCACGGTTTATATACTTTGAAAAATAAACGTTTAAACGTAAGTGAAGTGTGATTGGACGATCGTTGTCACGTGAGAGTTGGACTTACGGTTGCCAGCCTACATTCAGAATAACTCCCCGCCAGAAGCTCCACCTTTTGCTGCAATTTTTGGTTTGAACGCGCTCTTCTCGGCTAAAAAAAGGTTTTTGTTGGTAAGTACATTATAGTTATATTTTTGTCATTATTAGTGTACACTGACTAATCTTTCAAAACTTTCATGCTAGCAGTTAGCCAGCTAATGCATATGCATATTAATGCTCAACCGCAGTAAATGGCACTATCGGAAATATTTAAAAGATACAGAATTAGCTGGGAGAATTTAATGTGTGTATGTGCGTTTGTGTAAGTATAGATAGAATTTAGTTTCATGAAGATATAAAGATATATAGGCATTATATTTCTGAATTACATCTCCGTCCAGTTGATGGCGGTAATGCACACAGGATGCAAACTGCCAGAAAACTCAATAGAAGAAGAAGATGGCACTATCGGTCTCCGCCAGTCACGTGACATTTGTTGCTAAGACGCCATTTTTGGTGGAAAAGGCTTAGTGTAAACAACCGCAGCATAGCTAAACGAAGGACTAAAGGATTGAGTTTGTTTCTCTGACTATATGGAAAAAGTAATGCGAAATTACCGTACCGGTGTCGTGCCAAGGTAGTTATCCCTGCGAAAATTTGTATCCCCTCGTCAGGAGCGCGCACGGAGTAGGAAGATCAACCCGAGTTAACTCCGCCTCAATTCCAACGTGCAGAACTTGAAATTTGAAAGGTTTTACGTGTATGAAAGTTGAGCTTTACCGTTTTATTCTTTACTTCACATGTTATAGCAGAATATCGCCGGTGATATTGATCTAAAACTAATAATAAAACACAAACGTTTGCTTGAAAGCTGGTCGCTGACAGCAGTGTCTCCTCCCTCTGAAAGCAAATAGATCCTTGTTCTTTTCCACACGTTCTTTAAAAAAATCTCGCATTGTTTCACAGTGTCCAAATGTTCTCATCCCATTGAAACCTGTTGTAAACCATATACTTGTAATAAGAATGAAATAGAAAATGGAGTGCACGTGTAATCATTAAAGACTATATGCAGAAGGAAAATAATTATTTCCTGGTTGAAATTTAGTACTTAAATCTATATTTGTGTTTATAGTAACTTACAATTTATCTATGTTGTACTATCCTTTATAAACAGTTTGTCTTCTAACATCAGCCGTTTTATTTCATCCCATATTGTCAGAACTGGCAGTATGGGATGAAATAAAACCTGCTGTAATCTGTTCCCCCTGTCTAAATCAGACAAAAAAGGCCCCAGCTTTTTCATTTTTGGCTTATAAGCATCTTTTATGATGACAACTAATCCCTGAAACTTTGGAGTTGATTGACCTTTATTTCTTAAAGTTACAAGGAGGGAACAGATTATAGCAGGCCACCTGCTATAATCTGTTCCCCCTGTCTAAATCAGGCAAAAAAGGTCCCAGCTTTTTCATTTTTGGCTTATAGGCATCTTTTATGATGCCAAAAATGAAAAAGCTGGGACCTTTTTGGCCTGATTTAGACAGGGGGGAACAGATTATAGCAGGTGGCCTGCTATAATTTGTTCCCTCCTTGTAACTTTAAGAAATAAAGGTCCATCACATCCAAAGTTTCAGGAATAAATTGTCATCATAAAAGATACTTATAAGCCAAAAATGAAAAAGCTGGGACCTTTTTTGTCTGATTTAGACAGGGGGAACAGATTACAGCAGGTTTTATTTCATCCCAGATATAGATTTAAGTACTAAATTTCAACCAGGAAATAATTATTTTCCTTCTGCATATAGTCTTTAATGATTACACGTGCACTCCATTTTCTATTTCATTTTTATTACAAGTATATGGTTTACAACAGTTTTCAATGGGATGAGAACATTTGGACACTGTGAAACAATGAGAGATTTTTTTAAAGAACGTGTGGAAAAGAACAAGGATCTGTTTGCTTTCAGAGGGAGTAGTAGACACTGCTGTCAGCGACCAGCTTTCAAGCAAACGTTTGTGTTTTATTATTAGTTTTAGATCAATATCACTGGCGATATTCTGCTATAACATGTGAAGTAAAGAATAAAACAGTAAAGCTCAACTTTCATACACATAAAACCTTTCAAATTTCAAGTTCTGCACATTGGAATTGTGGCGGAGTTAACTCGGGTTGTTCTTCCTACTCCGTGCGCGCTCCCGACGAGGGGATACAAATTTTCGCAGGGATAACTACCTTGGCACGACACCCGGACTAGCAGCCTCTCACACAACACGATCGTGTCGTTTCTGGTAAATAATTGTGCCGAAAGAACAGCCGTGTGTGGCTTATCTCGACTTTCCACCTAATATGGTGGTTTTCCCACGATGCACCGCGCCCGAGGTAAACAATTGACGTCACGTGGCGGAGACCGATTTCAAGTAATGTGCATTTTATTCTTATTTAACATGACTTGTAGTCTGTGAAAAGGTTTGGGTAATTAGCCACCAGTTTGGATTGAGTTGTACTGATGTTAATAGTTTCCGGTTAGCCAACTAGCTTTTATATTAGCCGACAGACGCTCTGTGGACTGGTGCTGCCTATCGGCGCAGACGTTGGAGTAAAGCGGCCATCTTGTATGGGTCTCCCGTGCACCCCCAGTGCATTTATTTATACTGAGCCCAACTAAATAAGATCATAATTCCACGAATGTTTACTTGATTTTTACAAGGTTTGGTTTCTTACAAATGGCAGAGATGAGGTGATGATACAGCAAACTGTGGCATATAAAAAACATGTTTAAAGCATACAGCAAGTTGTTTAAACAACGTATTTAATATATTTTGCTCTTTATCATATAGTCATATGGCATATTAATGTATGAATACAGGATTCTATACTGAAATAGTATGTTTCATGCTATTTAACAAAGGTAGACTTGTGGGAAGGCATATTATTAAACATGTAAATATATGCTTTCTTAAATTCTTTGTTTTATGCTCCTTAGCGAGGACATCTGGTAACACAATAATAAATGTGTAAGTTCATATAATTTTTTTATTTTAATAAATGAACAAGTTGAGTTGTTCATTTACATTTACATTTTTTTTTACATTTCCAGGTCATTCCAGTGTCTTAAAATATACTCCTATAGAATTAATATATATAATTCAAGAACTCTGGCCTCTATTTGATCAACATGATGTATTTCTTTTCCATTCAAAGCTACACAGAACAGCAAATAATTATGTATTACTAGTTTACATCTCAGACCACAATGAGTAAATGTGATTTGAGCTAAAAAAAAAAATTCACAAGCCAACATTGTTTCAGACAGTTTAGTCAACTTGCCATTAAATATATCCCACCACAAAACATTTGAGAAACTATTTTGTATTTCATCTGTACCAAAAAATGTTGAGAAAAGCATGTAACCCTGGGTGACATTCCTATAATGTTTTCCAGTGTCCTGCTCCTGCCCCTTTGCCTTGCCCATAGAGATCATTAGCACAATCCCTCATCATGGCAAGATATCTTGTAAGGTGAGGATACGGTGAATATGGCATATTTTCGGACATGGAGGAAACGAAATGCTGAAGTGGTTGCTTTGGCTGAAGATTCCACTGATAGGGAGGATGCTTTTGATGAAATGCTGGAGGATGGCCTAAGCGTGACTGGAGATGGTACCTCTTTATTAGCTACTGCTGAAGATAATGAAGAGTTCTCAGATTTTGAGATGTTATCTGACACAGAATCTGACAACGATTTTATGTTTGACACACCTGCTGCTGAATCTGCTGCTCAACAAACTGGTCCTGATCTTGGTGAGGAACTTGCTGACTGGGCCACCAAAAATGGCTGCAAGCGGTCTGCATTGAATGAGATGTTAGAAATACTGCGGCGCCAAGGACATCGTCTCCCCAAAGATGCCCGAACACTGCTCCATACACCAAGAAAAGTGGCAACAGTTACAAAATGTGGTGGAAGCTAAGCCTATTTTAGTATTGCTTCTGGAATTTTGAAATTGTTATCACAGAATCCTGGTATATGTGAAGGGGAAATAGATCTGTGCTTCAACATTGACGGCGTGCCCCTATTTAAGTCATCCAACACACAGATGTGGCCTATACTCTGCAGGTTTCGCGACTTTTCACCTTTTATTGTTGCCCTATATTGTGGACATTCCAAACCAAGCAACATTGAGGAATACCTTTCTGACTTTATTCTTGAGCTGCAGCAGTTGCAGCAAGAAGGCATAGTACACAGAGACACAACATATAAAGTGGTGGTAAAAGCATTCATATGTGATGCACCTGCCAGAGCATTTCTGAAGTGCATAAAAAACCACAACAGTTATTATGCTTGTGAGCGATGCAGAACAAAAGGAACTTATGAAGGAAGGGTTGTTCTTGGTTCTAAAGAACCATGTGCCGTTGAAACAAGTTAAAACATCCCCACTGACTATGGCTGGAATATCATGCATCCGACAGTTTCCTCTTGATTATATGCACTTAGTGTGTTTAGGTGTGGTTAGGAGAATGCTCAATTACATGAGGCAAGGACCTAAAACATGCAGATTGTCATTGCAACATAGAAACATTATTTCAAATAATTTGGAGTCCTTGAAGGGACAACTGCCAAGAGAGTTTGCTCGCCAGCCCAGGGGTTTGCAAGAACTTGACAGATGGAAGGCAACAGAGTTTAGACAATTTCTCCTTTACACAGGGCCGCTTGTTTTGAGGAAGGCTGTGTCCCCTGTTCTATACAAACATTTCCTGTCACTAATGGTTGTCATGTCTATTTTGTTGAACTCTAAAGAGGAGCGCGACCGATATTTAGGGTATGCAAGAGATCTGGCTATGTACTTTGTGAAAAAATGTAAAAGGATTTATGGAAGAACATTCACAGTGTACAATGTGCACTCACTCATTCACCTGCCAGACGACGTTGAGTATTTCCAGTGTCCCCTGGATGATGTCTCGAGCTTCCCGTTTGAAAATTACCTTCAAACACTGAAGAAAATGGTCAGGCAATCAAAAAATCCCATTGCTCAGGTTACCAAACGCTTAACAGAGCTGGAAGCATCTATAAAATGCAGACATGTTAGCAAAGAAAAGTTCACTTATGTTTCTGATACGTTAAAGGTGGGGTATGTGATGTTTTCTGGAGCATGTTTTTACCATACTGATTGAAAACCTCCTCACGAGCCCATTGCGCCAACTGAGATAGAATGTTTGGAAAAAAAACGAAATCTTTTAGTCCAGTGTAGAGGGCGTAGTCAGAGGAAAACGCTAACCAATAGAAGTAACTATCATCCCTACTTCTACTGGTTGCTGGCACGCCCATCAACCGTCAGCTCTGAGCTCTCCCCACCCCTCCCCCCTGCGCGTTCACAGACTCGTGACAAGTGCCGGCGCAGGAGTCATTTCAGGTAACTCCACCCTACCGTGAACTTCAAATGCTACTAGAGAGCTAGCTACCTAGCTATCAAGCCCAACTCCACAGATTTATCTCACACAGCCAGAGAGAATATTGACTATGGCAGAAAAGACGACAACAACGGGTTCGAAAAGAAAAGGCAAAACTGTGCTTGAAAAAGCAACAGCTAGGATAAAAGCAACAGAAGAACGAAACAGGACGAGAGTGGTAATCGGTACAGCTTTCCAACGTTGGCGTCAACTGAAAGAAGACAGGGGACTACAGACGGATGCTAAGGTGGCCTTGTTTCTACTCGATAGGTAAGACAACGTTATGTTTTCTTATATGTTGAGATAATACTTGGTTACTTCTTATTTACCACATTAGTGAGAAAGTCAAAGATGTCGACTACATGCAATGTCCCAGCATGTTTCTCTAGCTTACTAGCTCCGTCTGAAATATTGATTGCTATCATGGCACTATAAAGTATTATCCTCCTTGACGCTGCATTCCTGTCCAATCCATGCTTATAAACATTTTGTAAGATACGCGAGGTCTCGGCCTGTTTCGTTCTCGTTCTCGGGAACATCCGAACATTCTCGACTGACAGCAGGCGCGTTCATGTAATTTGGAGGCGTGGTTTCGTGGGGTGGGCTGAAGGTGTGTATTTTCAAAAATGTAGCTGGCAGGAACCGTTTATCCAGGATCATATACCCCACCTTTAAGGGATGGCTGTTTCCTTCTTGAGAATGGGGACTTTGTCTTTATCAAAGAAAAACATGAAGATGGCTTTTTTGTTTGTGATGTCATACGCCAAGACGATACAGAGAGTTTCTTTTATGAACCCTGTGATTCAAAACTTCTTAACATCTGTCGTGTTAGAGATATAAGCAGAGCAAAGCGTCGACTAATCTTAAGACAGCAGCTACATCGTAAAGTTGTTTGCCTGCCGGTGAGCCGGGAAGCTACCAATTCAGGATATGTCCTGTTTCCTATGCTGCATCAGCTAGAGCCATAAAATATTATAAAAATGCTACAACCACACAGCACAACCAGTGGAGCTTTAATATATTCTGATGAAAGATCTTGTCCAGTTATTTGTTTACATCCAAGTCTTCAAGTACTGTGGCCAAAGCCAATTTAAAAGATAACTGTTGCCTAGTGGCAGCCATCATTTTTTTGTAATGTTTGTAAAATAATATCTACCAAACTGTTTTCTTCTTTGCTTCTTCTTCTAGTTAATAATAGCCTATCGCAGTTTTTCTGCAAACTGAGAACTGTTTCACCTCTGTTGTAATTACATTAAGCCTTCCCTCCAATTCTCCCCTTTACTATTTTATTAGTCTATCCAAGCTTAGGAGATCCAGCCTCTTGTTGAATTGAGTGACTGTCCTGGGCAGCACAATCCACATACTGCCACAAGTGACATCTAGATTTCTAGGTTAGTGTTTACAGTGCAGTAGGAAATAAGATCCAGACAGGGTAGGTTGAGGGACAGACTGAGAAGAACTCTGTAAACCCTGTCCTATTTGGTGTTTGAAAACTGACAAGGGAAATGTATGTATATGTGTCCAGGCTGCAATTCTTTACTGTACAGGTTTTCACTATGTGGGCTCGAGCAGTATGGAAGGAGCGAGGTCGGGAAGAGGAGGGAGTCATCCCCAAGTCTTGGATAAAGGAAAAAGTTGTTTACTGGCCACCTGGCACAGATGCATCCAAAGCCATGCAGAAAGTGGCTACACCAGATGAAAAATGGAGGAAATTTGTGCTCTCCAAAATCAAATTTACCTCAAGTATGTTAATATCAATTGGAATAACATATGTCTACTTAATAAAGCATCTTTCATGAATATTAATGCTGATGCATCATTTTCATTTATTCCAGTGGACAAAGAAGAGTGTGAGACCTATGAACTCACTACGGCAGCTGAGGATGATGAGGAGCAGCTAATTCATCCAAGGCCCAAGAGGGTGGTCAAGAAGAGGACCTTCGAAGACTTTGTTGAAGGTATGAATAGGAAACCGTTACTGAGCATGTTGTTTGATATTGTGACTTTCAAAAAAGAACATGACATCATTGTGCCTGTAAAAATTCTCAGTTATCCGTGTCATCAACAGCAAACAGGCTTAAATTCAGAGGCAACCGGTCTTTTGCTCAGTTCATCCTGAAAATGTTTAACTCCTACCTAGGAGTTCTCGTCAGGTCTGATGGCTCGCACTAGAGCAGCTTGCAGTTGGTGCACTGCTGTTTTTAAAGAACACGGAGGCTCATCCTCCTAGGCGCATTCTAAGTCAGATGCAAGTCAGTGACCCATCTGTCACTGTTCTGGGTTGTTACAAGCTATTATTTGGTGTTAATGCTCCTAGGAAGATGGGCCTCCTTGTCCTGTAAAAATGCAGCAAACGGAAGGTTGCTGAGTGCGAGCCACAGGAGAAGAGTCCTGGATAGGGGGTCTAAACGTTTTCAGAAAAACTTTAGTGGAAGTCAGGGTGCATCGGATTTAAGCCTGTTTGTTGTTCCATTGGTGTAGTTATGTGACTGTTTAATGTGTTACACAGATCATGACGAAGAACCTGCTGAGACACCATCATCTAGTCTTGGATGTAGTAAGTTTAAGAACAAACCGAACAGTATTTGGATTGGTAGTATTAGTATTTGAATTAGATCTAACAGATATGCCTGTCTAACTGCATATTGTGTTACTGATTGCAATTCAACAGGTTCATCAGTGAATAAATCACAGAGCAAAATGTCCTGCAGTGAGGCAGATTCATCTTCAGAACATAGTAACCATGTGTATTGCAGAAATTTAAATTATCTGTGTGTAGAGATTAGTCTTTTTTAATGTTGCATCAACATTTACAATCCAACAGGCCCTGTCCTTCCAAAAGTGCCAAAGAAATATAACAGATCTATGTTCAGCCTCATGGAGAACCAGGAATCTGGCCAGCAGGAAACCCTGGAAACGCCAGTAAAGTCTAAATCCACCCCACTATTGCCCAAGAGATCCCGGTCCATCTATGAGGGATCTTCCCAAAAGGAAACCATGACACATGAAACACCAACTCATCACAACAGGTCCAGATCCACATCAGTGCATCATTCCACCCATCGGTAGGGCTCCGCAATTAATTGTAAACATTTTTAAAAATATTAACATTTCTTTTTTTTCCAAAAATCATTAAATAAAAATTGTAACTGTTACAAATGTTCTTTCAAAGAATGAATAATAAATCGCGTAAAATTGTGATTTCAATACTAATCAAAGTAATTATTTTTGTCATATTTTTATACTCCCAGTCATCAGAGATCTCCCCAGGAAAGAACCTCACCAATGTGCCGCAGTAGTTCCAGATCTCTGTCAAGTCAACACTACAGATCTAGGGACAGCCACCAGAGATCTCCCCAGGAAAGAACCATGGAAACCCCAGTGCATCAGAGAAGGTCCAGATCTACCTCAGTGCGTCATTCCACCCATCGGTAGGGCTCTGCAATTCATTTAATTTTATTTGTAATTCTGGTTGTATTGGTAGACTCTAAACATTTTTGAAAACATTATTCTTACAAATATTATATTAAAAGCTAAGTGATCATTTCTCAGAAAGAAATGGAACCCTTTCTCAAACATTGTTGTGAAATTGAAAATCTTCAAAGAAGAATCTTAAAAGAAATGCCACTGATGAAGAATATAATTGCACAATTGGAGGTCTTGCAAGAAAAGAACTGTGGAATCACCAATGCATCATAACAGGTCCAGATCCATGTCAAGGCGAAGCCAGAAATCCAACTTCAGATCCCAAGAGTTGGCATCCTCCCATGAGAGCAAAAATGCTTTCCCAATGGAACCAAAGAGTAAGTGTGTTCTAAAAACAAGTCACAACCCGTTAATACCTTATTGTACAGACTATTAAGTGATATTTCTGTCTTTTGTTTTACATTGAGAGTTCCAAAGGAGAGTGCTTTTTTTGCTGGCGGACATTAGAGCAAAACTCTCTGAAGCTGGCCTGCGATCGCTGCCCCTGGACTCAGTGTTTCATCTGTAAGTCATAGACTCCATGGATGACCTCAAAGACCTTAATGAAAAGCTGAAATTTGATGAAAAGAAAAGAAAACTGGTGGTAAGTTGACTGGGAAAAATCCAAACCATTCCAATTCAGGATTGTTTTTCAGCGTAACAGTAGATGGCACATGCTCATTTTTTGGTGTGTCAGGAGATTGGTGCTCACACTGATGTCGTTCTGTACCCTGGAGACATACGATAGTTTTTACCGGAGATAACTCTGCAATTTGTTTTGTGTGTGTGCACCTTTAGAAAAAAGTAACAGGGCTGAGTCACAAAAAAATCTGTGTTTAACATTGTTTTGATGTTACAAATCCACACTACATTTCATACCCTAAAAATACCCCCGTAAGTGTGTATTTATACATAATGTAAGCAAAATTATTTCTTTAGACAGGACAAATGGTGAAGATTGGTGGAGCCAGCCTTCGGGAAAATGTGAGCAACATCATGAGAAGGTTAGTCTCCCTCCCCCCATGTAAAACCATATTTTCACCTACAGGCAAATTTGGAAAAAAAATTCTTCAAAGTAGGCAGGGATACACAAGAGGGGACGTGTTCAGTTGGGAGGAAAAGGAGATTTGTCATATTGAATCATGGAGAGTCCGCAGTGAGCAGAGTATATGCTGGTAGTTACGACACGGTTTGGTCTTTTAAGGTGGAAGATTTTCACCCACTTCATGTTGAGGGAGTCATTGTGACACACAGAGGGTCAGTCTTATCAGTTGGAGCTGCTGGTTCAATGTGCTGACTCAGTGAAGCCTGAATCTGGCGCTGCCAATGGAGGAGAGGCTTAGTCCAGTTACATATCATCATCCCACTTTGTAATCCAGGCCGGATCAAAGGGAAGTTTGCGCATCAGGATTCAATTATAATGTGGACACGTAACACGGTTATTCTAGAAAGGGAATTTCACAGCAACCGCGATGAAGTTAGTTCTAGGATGGACAGCTGATATCCGCCCTCTGTGACGTCTCCCTCCTGTTCTAGCCGATACAAGGTGGCTGATGTGGGACCAAATTGAATTATTAAAGAGGAATTTTAAATTGTATGTATCAATCCACCATTAAATGCTGCAAATGTATTTTCAAATCCTATTTATAAATGGAGGTTTTAAAACATAAATTGTAAAAGATAATTTCTTATTCCACTTCCATAATTTTTTCACCTTGCATTTTCAAATCCTTTTTTCAATTTGCATTTACTTTTTACTTTACCTTCTGCGTTTAGCTTTCCATGACATTTCTGGTTTCAGAGCTCACTGAAAACCAGCTAAACCAATCAGTTACTCCACCAGCCCTCTCATTGGTGTCACTGTCTAACCAATGTGTTTTTTGTGTTTTTAGATTGCCATCTTTTAGATAGACGCATTTATGTATTTTCCGCATATATTGTTAAAACAGTTTGGTGTCCCTGTCATGTTGTGAGTCTGTTTTTAAAAAAAGTTAACTATTTTTCATAAAAATGTCAAAAGTCACGTTCTTTTCATTCCTACTTTAGTGGCCCCAATAGACTGAAGTTCAGTTTGTCCTAAGAATTACTTTGCAGAGGTCAACTTTAAAATTTGACTAACACTTTGGCTGCAAATTTTGTGGAAGGACCCGTATTTGTCCAATGTACCTTGACCTGACCTTGATCTAATTTTGTATGTGTTTGACAGAGTCCTTACAATTAAGCTTATGTCTGGACTTAACATGGATGGTGGTGGTGGAAAAGGAGCCTTTCGAAGAATGACCCTTTGCAAGGTCATGATAGGTAAGTAGAATTTCAGTTTTGGCTCTGTCACCTATCTAGACTGACCTGCCTATTGCCTATATAAGAGGTACCCAAGTGCAGTCCTCAAAAGCTACCATCCTGCAACTTTTAGATGCATCCCTACTTTAACATACATGACTCATAAGGCTGAATTCCCTCACTAGCTCTGCAGAGGCCTTCTAACGAGCAAATCATTTGATCCAGGGGTGGTAGAGGAGGAACGTATCTAAACATTGCAGGTTGGTAGCTCTCAAGGACTGTACTTGGGAAACTCTGGCCTAACCTGGCCAGCCAGACTAACTTGCCGTATACACAGCGGATCAGTCTGGTAACCCCAGGGTTCCACTGAAAGCGGAGCGTCCGCTGAGCGTCTGCGTTGCGGTTTCTGCCCAGCACTCTATTCCACCAGGAGCGTTTCAGAGTGGACCGGCTCGGCGCTCCGATCACGTTGTGACCCAACAGTAGTAAACTTGTAGGCGTTAAATAGAACAATAAAGTGATTATTTGGCCAGTGCTACCTGCGTTTGGCATCCGCGTTCTTTATCTGCTCTTTTTCTTTTCTTGCGTTGTCCTTAGCTATAAAAGGGATGCATCGTATCATATAAAAAAGTGGATTCTCCTCTTCCAGTATAAACATCTCGTCATCCATGGTGTTAAATATCAATGAGATTCTCCCGTGTCTTGGTGCTGGAGCCTCAGGTTATGTTGTTTTGATGCAGGACTAACAACAGCATTATTAGAACCAGATTTGATGCAAAAAACTCCAAGCAGCATGCTCTTTTTTTCAATTTGAGCAAACTGCCCAATTAACCATTTTTGCTGCTTTTATCTAAAAAAGTGTAAATGTAAGATAAACGTTCTACTCACTTGTACTTTCTTAATCTTCCAAGGCACAAAGCAACAACAACAACAAAAAAAAAATATATATATATCCATCCATTTTCTTACACCCTTATCCCTCAGTGGGGTCGGGAGGTGCTGGTGTATGTATATATATATCTATATATATATATATATATATATATATATATATATATATATATATATATATATATATATAGAGAGAGAGAGAGAGATAGAGATAGATTTTAATCTTCAAAGAAACAATTCAGGACACACCCCTCCCCTCACATTTATGTGGAGGCTGTGTGCAGTGTCATATGTTCATAGATCTCTGTGCATGTGTGTATTTATGTTTTCTTTGCACCCTCTCCCACACCAACACACAAATGGGAGTCACAAGAGGAACTGACAAGTCCTTCCTTAGGTGGGGCGCTCCTCCATGTTGATCTTATACTCAAAAATTGTACAATTTGCTTTTTTTTATCTTTTCAGATTCCATTCAGCTATCACAACCTGGAGCCAGTGAAGCTGACATTGTTTCCCGGATGGCGGCCTATTTGCGTTCAGCGCCAGACAGGAAAGGTGGTGGTGGTCGCAAGACTCCTGCAGCTCAAAATGTTTAATGACTGCAAAATCTATAAAGTATTTCACTTTAGTTCATTGCTGTTGTTTGTGTACAATTTATAGTTCACATATTTGTAGTCAGTTGCCTGTTAAACTACACAGCTGTTGAAATCAATGTTTTGGAATGTTTTAGAATAAAAATGTTTTGTTATACTTGTATGTTTGATCTTTGAGAGAATGCCATGGGGGAATTTTTGTAGAAAAATAGCAATTGTAGAACATCAACTTAGTTTAGATGATCCAAAAATGATTAATATTAGAACTATTGACAATATACTTTACAGAATTGCTATTTTAAAGGCCATGCATGAAACACTGCAGAACTGCAATACAGCTGTCTTGTATTTCAAACAGAATTGGGTTTGTTTAGGCCATTTCCTTTTCAAAGGAACTTTTTTTTTTTAATCCTAATGAAGGTCCCGTGAGACCGCACATTTATCTAAGTAAATGAAGCCAAGTCTGTTTGCAATACAAAACGTTGCAGAATCTTTCCGTCTGTGCATATTTTTAAATGTTTTTATTTGCAAATGTTTGACATAAAAACAATGTCAAAATAACATCGATATCATTATTTGAGTGAAATTTTACAAAAGCTTGACATTGAAGTAATGTCAAAATGACATAAATATAATCATTATTTGACATACATCATATTGATGTCAAAGGACTGATGTCAATTTGATTTACGTTTTTTGACCAAATTTTGATAACAATTTGATATCGGTGTTTGATGTCAAATTGATGTTTAATTGACATCTTTTGCCCACTGGGAAAACACTGTCAAGCAGAAAAACATCCATATGTTCTTGTTTTTGTTCTCTTGTTCCAATCAGTGAGGGTGTTCCCTCCTGTGTCAGGAAACCTAGAAATTGAAGTGATTGTCAATGTTACAATATTATAAAAAACAATTGGATCATTCCAGTGCTCCAGCCTGGAACTGATGCCACACATTTCTCCCGCTGAGAAAGTAAAACCATCTGTAAATCTGTTATTTTGTACTTTTCATTTCAACACAAAACACAGTTCTAAAAGTAATTCACATCAAAATCCAAGAATCCTGAAAGCGTGAGCTGGAAATGTCAGTGCTAACAGAACTTAAAGGAACCCAAAACATGATTAGCCTTCATTTTCTACTCACCCCCATGCTGAACAACACTCTGGAGTACTTTTTTGATATCTCAAATGCATCTGGAGATCTGGGAGGCTTCTTGCTGTCTGCTGACATTCAAATAATGGAGGTCTATGGCGCCCGAGACAGAAAGGTCCATAAAAGTCCACAAAAACGTGTCAATATTCCTCCATACTGCTCGTCCAATGTAATCCAAGTGTCCTGAGTGGGTAGCATCCAGAATTTACTCGAAACGAAGTGATTTAGAACGTTTTAGAGCCTAAACAGTAGTGTATAGGATTTCCTAATAGCGCCCCCATGCGCGCTCACGATTCTACGGAAGCTGGCAGACCAAACCAGCGCATTCAGCTCGGCAAAGAACTCATGCTCTTCCTCAACACTGAAGTCCTCAGACATTTTTCTTTCGTTGTTTCTTTCTTTGCACAGGTAAACAGCACATTTCTTCTTCTACGCTTGCATTATCGGCAGAGCAGACGCTGAATGCGCACTTTCATCTGGTTTGGTCTGCCGGCTTCCGTAGAAGGCGTGGCAGGGCGTGGCACATTTCCATGGATAGCTTTAGTTTGGGACAGGTGGTCCAAAACAGGGACTGTCCCCAGAAATCAGTGATGTCTGGTTACTATTATCTACAGCTGCTGAGAAATGCTGCGAGTTAACCTCTGACCTTTTGTTGATAAAATAACTAATAATTCTAAATTTCAGAAAATATAAATTTTTCTTATTTTACAGCGGGCGTGGCACAGCGGGCGTGGCACAGCGGGCGTGGCAGGGCGTGGCACATTTCCAGGGACAGCTTTAGTTTGGGACAGGTGGTCCAAAACAGGGACTGTCCCCAGAAATCAGTGATGTCTGGTTACTATTATCTACAGCTGCTGAGAAATGCTGCGAGTTAACCTCTGACCTTTTGTTGATAAAATAACTAATAATTCTAA